>NW_027254465.1:0-255000 GCF_044704955.1 Pristiophorus japonicus | reverse complement strand
AGGTGAACGGTCTCTCCCCAGTGTGAACTCGCTGGTGTATCAGCAGGTGGGATAACTGAGTGAATCCCTTCCCACACTCAGAGAGGTGAACAGCCTCTCCCCAGTGTCAACTCGCTGGTGTATCAGCAGGTGGGATAACTGAGTGAATCCCTTCCCACACTCAGAGAGGTGAACAGCCTCTCCCCAGTGTCAACTCGCTGGTGTATCAGCAGGTGGGATAACTGAGTGAATCCCTTCCCACACTCAGAGAGGTGAACAGTCTCTCCCCAGTGTGAACTCACTGGTGTATCAGCAGGTGGGATAACTGAGTGAATCCCTTCCCACACTCAGAGAGGTGAACGGTCTCTCCCCAGTGTGAACTCACTGGTGTATCAGCAGGTGGGATAACTGAGTGAATCCCTTCCCACACTCAGAGAGGTGAACGGTCTCTCCCCAGTGTGAACTCACTGGTGTATCAGCAGGTGGGATAACTGAGTGAATCCCTTCCCACACTCAGAGAGGTGAACAGTCTCTCCCCAGTGTGAACTCACTGGTGTATCAGCAGGTGGGATAACTGAGTGAATCCCTTCCCACACTCAGAGAGGTGAACAGCCTCTCCCCAGTGTGAACTCGCTGGTGTATCAGCAGGTGGGATAACTGAGTGAATCCCTACCCACACTCAGAGAGGTGAACGGTCTCTCCCCAGTGTGAACTCACTGGTGTATCAGCAGGTGGGATAACTGAATGAATCCCTTCCCACAGTCAGAGAGGTGAACGGCCTCTCCCCAGTGTGAACTCACTGGTGTATCAGCAGGTGGGATAACTGAGTGAATCCCTTCTCACACTCAGAGAGGTGAACGGCCTCTCCCCAGTGTGAACTCACTGGTGTATCAGCAGGTGGGATAACTGAGTGAATCCCTTCCCACACTCAGAGAGGTGAACAGTCTCTCCACTGTGTGAACTCGCCGATGTGTTTCCAGCTGGGACGGGTAGTTGAAACATTTCCCACAGTCCCCACATTTACAGGTTTTTTCTCCAGTGTGACTGCACTTGTGTCTCTCCAGGTTGGATAATCGGCTGAATCCTTGCCCACACACACAGCACGTGTACAGTTTCTCCCCGCTGTGAACAGTGTTTTTTGCTTCCATGGTCAAAGGCCGAAGATATTCAGGTCCCGATGAATCGAATCACTCCATCAGGTCTGGATGTGATGTTAGGTTCGAGCCTCTGGTCGACAAATCTTCCCCGTTTAATACCCTGTAAAGTGAACTTCTGTAAAGTAATGTGAAAGAATAACAATAGAATATAAGAAATAGGAGCAGGAGTAGGCCATACGGCCCCTCGAGCCTGCTCCACTATTCAATAAGATCATGGCTGATCTGATCATGGACTCAGCTCCACTTCCCTGCCCGCTCCCCATAACCCTTTACTCCCATAATCGCTCAAAAATCTGTCTATCCCCGCCTTAAATATATTCAATGTCCCGGCTTCCACAACTCCCTGGGACAGGGAATTCCACAGATTTATAACCCTCTGAGAATAAATTCCTCCTCATCTCAGTTTTAAATGGACGACCCCTTACTCTGAAACTATGCCCCTGGTTTTAGTTTCCCCTATGAGTGGAACATCCTCTCTGCATCCACCTTGTCAAGCCCCCTCAGTTTCTTTTATGTTTCAATAAGATCACATCTCATTCTTCTTAACTCCAGTGTGCATAGGCCCAGCCTACTCAACCTTTCTTCATAAGTCAACCCCCTCACCTCAGGAATCAACCCTGTGAACCTTCTCTGAACTGCTTCCAATGTAAGTATATCCTTCCTTAAATACAGAGACCAAAACTGCACGCTGTACTCCAGGTGTGGCCTCATCGATAACCTGTACAGTTGTAGCAGGACTTCTCTGCTTTTATACTCTATCCCCCTTGCATTCCCAGCTTCTCCAATCTATCCAGGTAACTGAAGTCCCTCATCCCTGGAATCATTCTCGTAAATCTTTCCTGCACCCTCTATAAGGCCTTCATATTTTTCCAAAACTGCGTTGCACAGAGATGGGTCTGGATCACTGGACCCTGAGACTGATCCCTCACACACTGAGCCTCACATTCACACACACTTCAGCTGGGTCTGGATCACTGGACCCTGAGACTGGTCCATCACACACTGAGCCACACATTCACACACACTTCAGCTGGGTCTGGATCACTGGACCCTCATTCTGCTGGTCCCTCACACACTGAGCCTCACATTCACACACACTTCAGCTGGGTCTGGATCACTGGACCCTCATTCTGCTGGTCCCTCACACACTGAGCCTCACATTCACACACACTTCAGCTGGGTCTGGATCACTGGACCCTGAGGCTGGTCCCTCACACACTGAGCCTCACATTCACACACACTTCAGCTGGGTTTGGAACACTGGACCCTGAGACTGGTCCCTCACACACTGAGCCTCACATTTACACACACTTCAGCTGGGTCTGGATCACTGGACCCTGAGACTGGTCCCTCACACACTAAGCCTCACATTTACACACACTTCAGCTGGGTCTGGATCACTGGACCCTGAGACTGGTCCCTCACACATGAGCCACACATTCACACACACTTCAGCTGGGTCTGGATCACTGCACCCTGAGACTGGTCCCTCACACACTGAGCCTCACATTCACACACACTTCAGCTGGGTCTGGATCACTGGACCCTGAGACTGGTCCCTCACACACTGAGCCACACATTCACACACACTTCAGCTGGGTCACGATCACTGGACCCTGAGACTGGTCCCTCACACACTGAGCCTCATATTCACACACACTTCAGCTGGGTCTGGATCACTGGAGCCTGAGACTGGTCCCTCACACACTGAGCCTCACATTCACACACACTTCAGCTGGGTCTGGAACACTGGACCCTGAGACTGGTCCCTCACACACTGAGCCTCACATTTACACACACTTCAGCTGAGTCTGGATCACTGGACCCTGAGAGTAGTCCCTCACACACTGAGCCTCACATTCACACACACTTCAGCTGGGTCTGGATCACTGGACCCTGAGACTGGTCCCTCACACACTGAGCCTCACATTCACACACACTTCAGCTGGGTCTGGATCACTGGATCCTGAGACTGGACGCTCACACACTGAGCCTCACATTCACACACACTTTAGCTGGGTCTGGATCACTGGAACCTGAGACTGGTCCCTCACACACTGAGCCTCACATTCACACACTTCAGCTGGGTCTGGATCACTGGACCCTGAGACTGGTCCCTCACACACTGAGCCTCACATTCACACACACTTCAGCTGGGTCTGGATCACTGGACCCTGAGAGTAGTCCCTCACACACTGAGCCTCACATTCACACACACTTCAGCTGGGTCTGGATCACTGGACCCTGAGGCTGGTCCATTACAAGCTTAGCCTCACATTCACACACACTTCAGCTGGGTCTGGATCACTGCATCCTGAGACTGGTCCCTCACACACTGAGCCTCACATTCACACACACTTCAGCTGGGTCTGGATCACTCGACCCTGAGACTGGTCCCTCACACACTGAGGTACACATTCACACACACTTCAGCTGCCTCTGGATCACTGGACCCTGAGACTGGTCCCTCAGACACTGAGCCTCAAATTCACACACACTTCAGCTGGGTCTGGATCACTGGACCCTGAGACTGGTCCCTCACACACTGAGCCTCACATTCACACACACTTCAGCTGGGTCTGGAACACTGGATCCTGAGACTGGTCCCTCACACACTGAGCCTCACATTCACACACACTTCAGCTGGGTCTGGATCACTGGACCCTGAGAGTAGTCCCTCACACACTGAGCCTCACATTCACACACACTTCAGCTGGGTCTGGATCACTGGACCCTGAGGCTGGTCCATTACAAGCTTAGCCTCACATTCACACACACTTCAGCTGGGTCTGGATCACTGCATCCTGAGACTGGTCCCTCACACACTGAGCCTCACATTCACACACACTTCAGCTGGGTCTGGATCACTCGACCCTGAGACTGGTCCCTCACACACTGAGGTACACATTCACACACACTTCAGCTGCCTCTGGATCACTGGACCCTGAGACTGGTCCCTCAGACACTGAGCCTCAAATTCACACACACTTCAGCTGGGTCTGGATCACTCGACCCTGAGACTGGTCCCTCACACACTGAGGTACACATTCACACACACTTCAGCTGCCTCTGGATCACTGGACCCTGAGACTGGTCCCTCAGACACTGAGCCTCAAATTCACACACACTTCAGCTGGGTCTGGATCACTGGACCCTGAGACTGGTCCCTCACACACTGAGCCTCACATTCACACACACTTCAGCTGGGTCTGGAACACTGGATCCTGAGACTGGTCCCTCACACACTGAGCCTCACATTCACACACACTTCAGCTGGGTCTGGATCACTGGATCCTGAGACTGGTCTCTCACACACTGAGCCTCACATTCACACACACTTCAGCTGGGTCTGGATCACTGGATCCTGAGACTGGTCCCTCACACACTGAGCCTCACATTCACACACACTTCAGCTGGGTCTGGATCACTGGACCCTGAGGCTGGTACCTCACACACTGAGCCTCACATTCACACACACTTCAGCTGGGTCTGGATCACTGGACCCTGAGACTGGTCCATTACACACTGAGCCTCACATTCACACACACTTCAGCTGGGTCTGGATCACTGGACCCTGAGGCTGGTCCCTCACACACTGAGCCTCAAATTCACACACACTTCAGCTGGGTCTGTATCACTGGACCCTGAGACTGGTCGCTCACACACTGAGCCTCACATTCACACACACTTCTGCTGGGTCTGGATCACTGGACCCTGAGACTGGTCCCTCACACACTGAACTTCACATTCACACACACTTCAGCTGGGTCTGGATCACTGGACCCTGAGACTGGTCCCTCACACACAGAGCCTCACATTCACACAAACTTCAGCTGGGTCTGGATCACTGGACCCTGAGACTGGTCCCTCACACACTGAGCCACACATTCACACACACTTCAGCTGGGTCACGATCACTGGACCCTGAGAGTTGTCCCTCACACACTGAGCCTCACATTCACACACACTTCAGCTGGGTCTGGATCACTGGACCCTGAGACTGGTCCCTCACACACTGAGCCTCACATTCACATACACTTCAGCTGGGTCTGTATCACTGGAGCCTGAGGCTGGTCCCTCACACACTGAGCCTCACATTCACACACACTTCAGCTGGGTCTGGATCACTGGATCCTGATACTGGTCGCTCACACACTGAGCCTCACATTCACACACACTTCAGCTGGGTCTGGTTCACTGGAGCCTGAGACTGGTCCCTCACACACTGAGCCTCACATTCACACACACTTCAGCTGGGTCTGGATCACTAGACCCTGAGACTGGTCCCTCACACACAGAGCCTCACATTCACACACACTTCAGCTGGGTCTGGATCACTGGATCCTGAGACTGGTCGCTCACACACTGAGCCTCACATTCACACACACTTCAGCTGGGTCTGGATCACTGGACCCTGAGGCTGGTCCATTACAAACTTAGCCTCACATTCACACACACTTCAGCTGGGTCTGGATCACTGGACCCTGAGACTGGTCCCTCACACACACTGAGCCTCAAATTCACACACACTTCAGCTGGGTCTGGATCACTGGATCCTGAGACTGGTCCCTCACACACTGAGCCTTACATTCACACACACTTCAGCTGGGTCTGGATCACTGGATCCTGAGACTGGTCCCTCACACACTGAGCCTCACATTCACACACACTTCAGCTGGGTCTGGATCACTGGACCCTGAGGCTGGTCCCTCACACACTGAGCCTCACATTCACACACACTTCAGCTGGGTCTGGATCACTGGACCCTGAGACTGGTCCATTACACACTGAGTCTCACATTCACACACACTTCAGCTGGGTCTGGATCACTGGATCCTGAGGCTGGTCCCTCAGACACTGAGCCTCACATTCACACACACTTCAGCTGGGTCTGGATCACTGGATCCTGAGACTGGTCCCTCACACACTGAGCCTCACATTCACACACACTTCAGTTGGGTCTGGATCACTGGACCCTGAGGCTGGTCCCTCACACACTGAGCCTCACATTCACACACACTTCAGCTGGGTCTGTATCACTGGACCCTGAGACTGGTCCCTCACACACTGAGCCTCACATTCACACACACTTCTGCTGGGTCTGGATCACTGGACCCTGAGACTGGTCCCTCACACACTGAACTTCACATTCACACACACTTCAGCTGGGTCTGGATCACTGGACCCTGAGACTGGTCCCACACACACTGAGCCTCACATTCACACACACTTCAGCTGGGTCTGGATCACTAGACCCTGAGGCTGGTCCCTCGCACACTGAGCCTCACATTCACACACACTTCAGCTGGGTCTGGATCCCTGGAAACTGAGACTGGTCCCTCACACACTGAGCCTCACATTCACACACACTTCAGCTGGGTCTGGATCACTGGAGCCTGAGACTGGTCCCTCACACACTGAGCCTCACATTCACACACACTTCAGCTGGGTCTGGATCACTGGACCCTGAGACTGGTCCCTCACACAGTGAGCCTCACATTCACACACACTTCAGCTGGGTCTGGATCACTGCACCCTGAGACTGGTCCCTCACACACTGAGCCTCACATTCACACACACTTCAGCTGGGTCTGGATCACTGGACCCTGAGACTGGTCCCTCACACACTGAGCCTCAAATTCACACACACTTCAGCTGGGTCTGGATCACTGGACCCTGAGACTGGTCCCTCACACACTGAGCCTCACATTCACACACACTTCAGCTGGGTCTGGAACACTGGATTCTGAGACTGGTCCCTCACACACAGAGCCTCACATTCACACACACTTCAGCTGGGTCTGGATCACTGGACCCTGAGGCTGGTCCACTACAAACTTAGCCTCACATTCACACATACTTCAGCTGGGTCTGGATCACTGGACCCTGAGACTGGTCCCTCACACACACTGAGCCTCAAATTCACACACACTTCAGCTGGGTCTGGATCACTGGATCCTGAGACTGGTCTCTCACACACTGAGCCTCACATTCACACACACTTCAGCTGGGTCTGGATCACTGGATCCTGAGACTGGTCCCTCACACACTGAGCCTCACATTCACACACACTTCAGCTGGGTCTGGATCACTGGATCCTGAGACTGGTCGCTCACACACTTCGCCTCACATTCACACACACTTTAGCTAGGTCTGGATCACTGGACCCTGAGACTGGTCCCTCACACACTGAGCCTCACATTCACACACTTCAGCTGGGTCTGGATCACTGGACCCTGAGACTGGTCCCTCACACACTGAGCCTCACATTCACACACACTTCAGCTGGGTCTGGATCACTGCACCCTGAGACTGGTCCCTCACACACTGAGCCTCACATTCACACACACTTCAGCTGGGTCTGGATCACTCGACACTGAGACTGGTCCCTCACACACTGAGCCTCACATTCACACACACTTCAGCTGGGTCTGGATCACTGGATCCTGAGACTGGTCGCTCACACACTTCGCCTCACATTCACACACACTTTAGCTAGGTCTGGATCACTGGAGCCTGAGACTGGTCCCTCACACACTGAGCATCACATTCACACGCACTTCAGCTGGGTCTGGATCACTGGACCCTGAGAGTAGTCCCTCACACACTGAGCCTCACATTCACACACACTTCAGCTGGGTCTGGATCACTGGACCCTGAGGCTGGTCCATTACAAGCTTAGCCTCACATTCACACACACTTCAGCTGGGTCTGGATCACTGCACCCTGAGACTGGTCCCTCACACACTGAGCCTCACATTCACACACACTTCAGCTGGGTCTGGATCACTCGACCCTGAGACTGGTCCCTCACACACTGAGGTACACATTCACACACACTTCAGCTGGGTCTGGATCACTGGACCCTGAGACAGGTCCCTCACACACTGAGCCTCAAATTCACACACACTTCAGCTGGGTCTGGATCACTGGACCCTGAGACTGGTCCCTCACACACTGAGCCTCACATTCACACACACTTCAGCTGGGTCTGGAACACTGGATCCTGAGACTGGTCCCTCACACACTGAGCCTCACATTCACACACACTTCAGCTGGGTCTGGATCACTGGATCCTGAGACTGGTCTCTCACACACTGTGCCTCACATTCACACACACTTCAGCTGGGTCTGGATCACTGGATCCTGAGACTGGTCCCTCACACACTGAGCCTCACATTCACACACACTTCAGCTGGGTTCCTGGATCACTGGACCCTGAGGCTGGTCCCTCACACACTGAGCCTCACATTCACACACACTTCAGCTGGGTCTGGATCACTGGAGCCTGAGACTGGTCCCTCACACACTGAGCCTCACATTCAGACACACTTCAGCTGGGTCTGGATCACTGGACCCTGAGACTGGTCGCTCACACACTGAGCCTCACATTCACACACACTTCAGCTGGGTCTGGATCACTGGACCCTGAGGCTGGTCCATTACAAGCTTAGCCTCACATTCACACACACTTCAGCTGGGTCTGGATCACTGCACCCTGAGACTGGTCCCTCACACACTGAGCCTCACATTCACACACACTTCAGCTGGGTCTGGATCACTGGACCCTGAGACTGGTCCCTCACACACTGAGCCTCACATTCACACACACTTCAGCTGGGTCTGGATCACTGGACCCTGAGACTGGTCCCTCACACACTGAGCCTCAAATTCACACACACTTCAGCTGGGCCTGGATCACTGGACCCTGAGACTGGTCCCTCACACACTGAGCCTCACATTCACACAAACTTCAGCTGGGTCTGGAACACTGGATTCTGAGACTGGTCCCTCAAACACAGAGCCTCACATTCACACACACTTCAGCTGGGTCTGGATCACTGGACCCTGAGGCTGGTCCACTACAAACTTAGCCTCACATTCACACATACTTCAGCTGGGTCTGGATCACTGGACCCTGAGACTGGTCCCTCACACACACTGAGCCTCAAATTCACACACACTTCAGCTGGGTCTGGATCACTGGATCCTGAGACTGGTCTCTCACACACTGAGCCTCACATTCACACACACTTCAGCTGGGTCTGGATCACTGGATCCTGAGACTGGTCCCTCACACACTGAGCCTCACATTCACACACACTTCAGCTGGGTCTGGATCACTGGATCCTGAGACTGGTCGCTCACACACTGAGCCTCACATTCACACACACTTTAGCTAGGTCTGGATCACTGGACCCTGAGACTGGTCCCTCACACACTGAGCCTCACATTCACACACTTCAGCTGGGTCTGGATCACTGGACCCTGAGACTGGTCCCTCACACACTGAGCCTCACATTCACACACACTTCAGCTGGGTCTGGATCACTGGAGCCTGAGACTGGTCCCTCACACACTGAGCATCACATTCACACGCACTTCAGCTGGGTCTGGATCACTGGACCCTGAGAGTAGTCCCTCACACACTGAGCCTCACATTCACACACACTTCAGCTGGGTCTGGATCACTGGACCCTGAGGCTGGTCCATTACAAGCTTAGCCTCACATTCACACACACTTCAGCTGGGTCTGGATCACTGCACCCTGAGACTGGTCCCTCACACACTGAGCCTCACATTCACACACACTTCAGCTGGGTCTGGATCACTCGACCCTGAGACTGGTCCCTCACACACTGAGGTACACATTCACACACACTTCAGCTGGGTCTGGATCACTGGACCCTGAGACTGGTCCCTCACACACTGAGCCTCAAATTCACACACACTTCAGCTGGGTCTGGATCACTGGACCCTGAGACTGGTTTCTCACACATTGTGCCTCACATTCACACACACTTCAGCTGGGTCTGGATCACTGGATCCTGAGACTGGTCCCTCACACACTGAGCCTCACATTCACACACACTTCAGCTGGGTTCCTGGATCACTGGACCCTGAGGCTGGTCCCTCACACACTGAGCCTCACATTCACACACACTTCAGCTGGGTCTGGATCACTGGACCCTGAGACTGGTCCATTACACACTGAGTCTCACATTCACACACACTTCAGCTGGGTCTGGATCACTGGATCCTGAGGCTGGTCCCTCACACACTGAGCCTCACATTCACACACACTTCAGCTGGGTCTGGATCACTGGATCCTGAGACTGGTCCCTCACACACTGAGCCTCACATTCACACACACTTCAGCTGGGTCTGGATCACTGGACCCTGAGGCTGGTCCCTCACACACTGAGCCTCACATTCACACACACTTCAGCTGGGTCTGTATCACTGGACCCTGAGACTGGTCCCTCACACACTGAGCCTCACATTCACACACACTTCTGCTGGGTCTGGATCACTGGACCCTGAGACTGGTCCCTCACACACTGAGCCACACATTCACACACACTTCAGCTGGGTCACGATCACTGGACCCTGAGACTGGTCCCTCACACACTGATACTCATATTCACACACACTTCAGCTGGGTCTGGATCACTGGACCCTGAGACTGGTCCCTCACACACTGAGCCTCACATTCACACACACTTCAGCTGGGTCTGGATCACTGGACCCTGAGAGTTGTCCCTCACACACTGAGCCTCACATTCACACACACTTCAGCTGGGTCTGGATCACTGGAGCCTGAGGCTGGTCCATTACAAGCTTAGCCTCACATTCACACACACTTCAGCTGGGTCTGGATCACTGCACCCTGAGACTGGTCCCTCACACACTGAGCCTCACATTCACACACACTTCAGCTGGGTCTGGATCACTCGACCCTGAGACTGGTCCCTCACACACTGAGGTACACATTCACACACACTTCAGCTGGGTCTGGATCACTGGACCCTGAGACTGGTCCCTCACACACTGAGCCACACATTCACACACACTTCAGCTGGGTCACGATCACTGGACCCTGAGACTGGTCCCTCACACACTGATACTCATATTCACACACACTTCAGCTGGGTCTGGATCACTGGACCCTGAGACTGGTCCCTCACACACTGAGCCTCACATTCACACACACTTCAGCTGGGTCTGGATCACTGGACCCTGAGAGTTGTCCCTCACACACTGAGCCTCAAATTCACACACACTTCAGCTGGGTCTGGATCACTGGACCCTGAGACTGGTCCCTCACACACTGAGCCTCACATTCACACACACTTCAGCTGGGTCTGGAACACTGGATCCTGAGACTGGTCCCTCACACACTGAGCCTCACATTCACACACACTTCAGCTGGGTCTGGATCACTGGATCCTGAGACTGGTCTCTCACACACTGTGCCTCACATTCACACACACTTCAGCTGGGTCTGGATCACTGGATCCTGAGGCTGGTCCCTCACACACTGAGCCTCACATTCACACACACTTCAGCTGGGTCTGGATCACTGGACCCTGAGGCTGGTCCCTCACACACTGAGCCTCACATTCACACACACTTCAGCTGGGTCTGTATCACTGGACCCTGAGACTGGTCCCTCACACACTGAGCCTCACATTCACACACACTTCTGCTGGGTCTGGATCACTGGACCCTGAGACTGGTCCCTCACACACTGAGCCACACATTCACACACACTTCAGCTGGGTCACGATCACTGGACCCTGAGACTGGTCCCTCACACACTGAGCCTCATATTCACACACACTTCAGCTGGGTCTGGATCACTGGACCCTGAGACTGGTCCCTCACACACTGAGCCTCACATTCACACACACTTCAGCTGGATCTGGATCACTGGACCCTGAGAGTTGTCCCTCACACACTAAGCCTCACATTCACACACACTTCAGCTGGGTCTGGATCACTGGAGCCTGAGACTGGTCCCTCACACACTGAGCCTCACATTCAGACACACTTCAGCTGGGTCTGGATCACTGGACCCTGAGACTGGTCCCTCACACACTGAGCCTCACATTCACACACACTTCAGCTGGGTCTGGATCACTGGACCCTGAGAGTTGTCCCTCACACACTGAGCCTCACATTCACACACACTTCAGCTGGGTCTGGATCACTGGAGCCTGAGACTGGTCCCTCACACACTGAGCCTCACATTCACACACACTTCAGCTGGGTCTGGATCACTGGACCCTGAGACTGGTCCCTCACACACTGAGCCTCACATTCACACACACTTCAGCTGGGTCTGGATCACTGGATCCTGAGACTGGTCGCTCACACACTGAGCCTCACATTCACACACACTTTAGCTGGGTCTGGATCACTGGACCCTGAGACTGTTCCCTCACACACTGAGCCTCACATTCACACACACTTCAGCTGGGTCTGGATCACTGGAGCCTGAGACTGGTCCCTCACACACTGAGCCTCACATTCAGACACACTTCAGCTGGGTCTGGATCACTGGACCCTGAGACTGGTCCCTCACACACTGAGCCTCACATTCATACACACTTCAGCTGGGTCTGGATCACTGGACCCTGAGGCTGGTCCATTACAAGCTTAGCCTCACATTCACACACACTTCAGCTGGGTCTGGATCACTGCACCCTGAGACTGGTCCCTCACACACTGAGCCTCACATTCACACACACTTCAGCTGGGTCTGGATCACTGGACCCTGAGACTGGTCCCTCACACACTGAGGTACACATTCACACACACTTCAGCTGGGTCTGGATCACTGGACCCTGAGACTGGTCCCTCACACACTGAGCCTCAAATTCACACACACTTCAGCTGGGTCTGGATCACTGGACCCTGAGACTGGTCCCTCACACACTGAGCCTCACATTCACACACACTTCAGCTGGGTCTGGATCACTAGACCCTGAGACTGGTCCCTCACACACTGAGCCTCAAATTCACACACACTTCAGCTGGGTCTGGATCACTGGACCCTGAGGCTGGTCCACTACAAACTTAGCCTCACATTCACACACACTTCAGCTGGGTCTGGATCACTGGATCCTGAGACTGGTCTCTCACACACTGAGCCTCACATTCACACACACTTCAGCTGGGTCTGGATCACTGGATCCTGAGACTGGTCCCTCACACACTGAGCCTCACATTCACACACACTTCAGCTGGGTCTGGATCACTGGATCCTGAGACTGGTCGCTCACACACTGAGCCTCACATTCACACACACTTTATAGCTAGGTCTGGATCACTGGACCCTGAGACTGGTCCCTCACACACTGAGCCTCACATTCACACACTTCAGCTGGGTCTGGATCACTGGACCCTGAGACTGGTCCCTCACACACTGAGCCTCACATTCACACACACTTCAGCTGGGTCTGGATCACTGGAGCCTGAGACTGGTCCCTCACACACTGAGCATCACATTCACACACACTTCAGCTGGGTCTGGATCACTGGACCCTGAGAGTGGTCCCTCACACACTGAGCCTCACATTCACACAAACTTCAGCTGGGTCTGGATCACTGGACCCTGAGGCTGGTCCATTACAAGCTTAGCCTCACATTCACACACACTTCAGCTGGGTCTGGATCACTGCACCCTGAGACTGGTCCCTCACACACTGAGCCTCACATTCACACACACTTCAGCTGGGTCTGGATCACTCGACCCTGAGACTGGTCCCTCACACACTGAGGTACACATTCACACACACTTCAGCTGGGTCTGGATCACTGGACCCTGAGACTGGTCCCTCACACACTGAGCCTCAAATTCACACACACTTCAGCTGGGTCTGGATCACTGGACCCTGAGACTGGTCCCTCACACACTGAGCCTCACATTCACACACACTTCAGCTGGGCCTGGAACACTGGATCCTGAGACTGGTCCCTCACACACTGAGCCTCACATTCACACACACTTCAGCTGGGTCTGGATCACTGGATCCTGAGACTGGTCCCTCACACACTGAGCCTCACATTCACACACACTTCAGCTGGGTCTGGATCACTGGACCCTGAGGCTGGTCCCTCACACACTGAGCCTCACATTCACACACACTTCAGCTGTGTCTGGATCACTGGACCCTGAGACTGGTCCATTACACACTGAGTCTCACATTCACACACACTTCAGCTGGGTCTGGATCACTGGATCCTGAGGCTGGTCCATCACACACTGAGCCTCACATTCACACACACTTCAGCTGGGTCTGGATCACTGGATCCTGAGACTGGTCCCTCACACACTGAGCCTCACATTCACACACACTTCAGCTGGGTCTGGATCACTGGACCCTGAGGCTGGTCCCTCACACACTGAGCCTCACATTCACACACACTTCAGCTGGGTCTGTATCACTGGACCCTGAGACTGGTCCCTCACACACTGAGCCTCACATTCACACACACTTCTGCTGGGTCTGGATCACTGGAGCCTGAGACTGGTCCCTCACACACTGAGCCACACATTCACACACACTTCAGCTGGGTCACGATCACTGGACCCTGAGACTGGTCCCTCACACACTGAGCCTCATATTCACACACACTTCAGCTGGGTCTGGATCACTGGACCCTGAGACTGGTCCCTCACACACTGAGCCTCACATTCACACACACTTCAGCTGGGTCTGGATCACTGGACCCTGAGAGTTGTCCCTCACACACTGAGCCTCACATTCACACACACTTCAGCTGGGTCTGGATCACTGGAGCCTGAGACTGGTCCCTCACACACTGAGCCTCACATTCACACACACTTCAGCTGGGTCTGGATCACTGGACCCTGAGACTGGTCCCTCACACACTGAGCCTCACATTCACACACACTTCAGCTGGGTCTGGATCACTGGATCCTGAGACTGGTCGCTCACACACTGAGCCTCACATTCACACACACTTTAGCTGGGTCTGGATCACTGGACCCTGAGACTGGTCCCTCACACACTGAGCCTCACATTCACACACACTTCAGCTGGGTCTGGATCACTGGAGCCTGAGACTGGTCCCTCACACACTGAGCCTCACATTCAGACACACTTCAGCTGGGTCTGGATCACTGGACCCTGAGAGTAGTCCCTCACACACTGAGCCTCACATTCACACACACTTCAGCTGGGTCTGGATCACTGGACCCTGAGGCTGGTCCATTACAAGCTTAGCCTCACATTCACACACACACTTCAGCTGGGTCTGGATCACTGCACCCTGAGACTGGTCCCTCACACACTGAGCCTCACATTCACACACACTTCAGCTGGGTCTGGATCACTGGACCCTGAGACTGGTCCCTCACACACTGAGGTACACATTCACACACACTTCAGCTGGGTCTGGATCACTGGATCCTGAGACTGGTCCCTCACACACTGAGCCTCACATTCACACACACTTCAGCTGGGTCTGGATCACTGGATCCTGAGACTGGTCCCTCACACACTGAGCCTCAAATTCACACACACTTCAGCTGGGTCTGGATCACTGGACCCTGAGACTGGTCCCTCACACACTGAGCCTCACATTCACACACACTTCAGCTGGGCCTGGAACACTGGATCCTGAGACTGGTCCCTCACACACTGAGCCTCACATTCACACACACTTCAGCTGGGTCTGGATCACTGGATCCTGAGACTGGTCCCTCACACACTGAGCCTCACATTCACACACACTTCAGCTGGGTCTGGATCACTGGACCCTGAGGCTGGTCCCTCACACACTGAGCCTCACATTCACACACACTTCAGCTGGGTCTGGATCACTGGACCCTGAGACTGGTCCATTACACACTGAGTCTCACATTCACACACACTTCAGCTGGGTCTGGATCACTGGATCCTGAGGCTGGTCCATCACACACTGAGCCTCACATTCACACACACTTCAGCTGGGTCTGGATCACTGGATCCTGAGACTGGTCCCTCACACACTGAGCCTCACATTCACACACACTTCAGCTGGGTCTGGATCACTGGACCCTGAGGCTGGTCCCTCACACACTGAGCCTCACATTCACACACACTTCAGCTGGGTCTGTATCACTGGACCCTGAGACTGGTCCCTCACACACTGAGCCTCACATTCACACACACTTCTGCTGGGTCTGGATCACTGGACCCTGAGACTGGTCCCTCACACACTGAGCCACACATTCACACACACTTCAGCTGGGTCACGATCACTGGACCCTGAGACTGGTCCCTCACACACTGAGCCTCATATTCACACACACTTCAGCTGGGTCTGGATCACTGGACCCTGAGACTGGTCCCTCACACACTGAGCCTCACATTCACACACACTTCAGCTGGGTCTGGATCACTGGACCCTGAGAGTTGTCCCTCACACACTGAGCCTCACATTCACACACACTTCAGCTGGGTCTGGATCACTGGAGCCTGAGACTGGTCCCTCACACACTGAGCCTCACATTCACACACACTTCAGCTGGGTCTGGATCACTGGACCCTGAGACTGGTCGCTCACACACTGAGCCTCACATTCACACACACTTTAGCTGGGTCTGGATCACTGGACCCTGAGACTGGTCCCTCACACACTGAGCCTCACATTCACACACACTTCAGCTGGGTCTGGATCACTGGAGCCTGAGACTGGTCCCTCACACACTGAGCCTCACATTCAGACACACTTCAGCTGGGTCTGGATCACAGGACCCTGAGAGTAGTCCCTCACACACTGAGCCTCACATTCACACACACTTCAGCTGGGTCTGGATCACTGGACCCTGAGGCTGGTCCATTACAAGCTTAGCCTCACATTCACACACACACTTCAGCTGGGTCTGGATCACTGCACCCTGAGACTGGTCCCTCACACACTGAGCCTCACATTCACACACACTTCAGCTGGGTCTGGATCACTGGACCCTGAGACTGGTCCCTCACACACTGAGGTACACATTCACACACACTTCAGCTGGGTCTGGATCACTGGATCCTGAGACTGGTCCCTCACACACTGAGCCTCACATTCACACACACTTCAGCTGGGTCTGGATCACTGGATCCTGAGACTGGTCGCTCACACACTGAGCCTCACATTCACACACACTTTAGCTGGGTCTGGATCACTGGACCCTGAGACTGGTCCCTCACACACTGAGCCTCACATTCACACACACTTCAGCTGGGTCTGGATCACTGGACCCTGAGAGTAGTCCCTCACACACTGAGCCTCACATTCACACACATTTCAGCTGGGTCTGGATCACTGGACCCTGAGGAGGGTCCATTACACACTGAGCCTCACATTCACACACACTTCAGCTGGGTCTGGATCACTGGACCCTGAGACTGGTCCCTCACACACTGAGCCTCACATTCACACACACTTCAGCTGGGTCTGGATCACTGGACCCTGAGACTGGTCCCTCACACACTGAGCCTCAAATTCACACACACTTCAGCTGGGTCTGGATCACTGGACCCTGAGACTGGTCCCTCACACACTGAGCCTCACATTCACACACACTTCAGCTGGGTCTGGAACACTGGATCCTGAGACTGGTCCCTCACACACTGAGCCTCACATTCACACACACTTCAGCTGGGTCTGGATCACTGGACCCTGAGGCTGGTCCCTCACACACTGAGCCTCACATTCACACACACTTCAGCTGGGTCTGGATCACTGGACCCTGAGACTGGTCCCTCACACACTGAGCCTCACATTCACACACACTTCAGCTGGGTCTGGATCACTGGACCCTGAGAGTTGTCCCTCACACACTGAGCCTCACATTCACACACACTTCAGCTGGGTCTGGATCACTGGAGCCTGAGGCTGGTCCATTACAAGCTTAGCCTCACATTCACACACACTTCAGCTGGGTCTGGATCACTGCACCCTGAGACTGGTCCCTCACACACTGAGCCTCACATTCACACACACTTCAGCTGGGTCTGGATCACTCGACCCTGAGACTGGTCCCTCACACACTGAGGTACACATTCACACACACTTCAGCTGGGTCTGGATCACTGGACCCTGAGACTGGTCCCTCACACACTGAGCCTCAAATTCACACACACTTCAGCTGGGTCTGGATCACTGGACCCTGAGACTGGTCCCTCACACACTGAGCCTCACATTCACACACACTTCAGCTGGGTCTGGAACACTGGATCCTGAGACTGGTCCCTCACACACTGAGCCTCACATTCACACACACTTCAGCTGGGTCTGGATCACTGGATCCTGAGACTGGTCTCTCACACACTGTGCCTCACATTCACACACACTTCAGCTGGGTCTGGATCACTGGATCCTGAGACTGGTCCCTCACACACTGAGCCTCACATTCACACACACTTCAGCTGGGTTCCTGGATCACTGGACCCTGAGGCTGGTCCCTCACACACTGAGCCTCACATTCACACACACTTCAGCTGGGTCTGGATCACTGGACCCTGAGACTGGTCCATTACACACTGAGTCTCACATTCACACACACTTCAGCTGGGTCTGGATCACTGGATCCTGAGGCTGGTCCCTCACACACTGAGCCTCACATTCACACACACTTCAGCTGGGTCTGGATCACTGGATCCTGAGACTGGTCCCTCACACACTGAGCCTCACATTCACACACACTTCAGCTGGGTCTGGATCACTGGACCCTGAGGCTGGTCCCTCACACACTGAGCCTCACATTCACACAAACTTCAGCTGGGTCTGGATCACTGGACCCTGAGACTGGTCCCTCACACACTGAGCCACACATTCACACACACTTCAGCTGGGTCACGATCACTGGACCCTGAGACTGGTCCCTCACACACTGAGCCTCACATTCACACACACTTCAGCTGGGTCTGGATCACTGGATCCTGAGACTGGTCGCTCACACACTGAGCCTCACATTCACACACACTTTAGCTGGGTCTGGATCACTGGACCCTGAGACTGTTCCCTCACACACTGAGCCTCACATTCACACACACTTCAGCTGGGTCTGGATCACTGGAGCCTGAGACTGGTCCCTCACACACTGAGCCTCACATTCAGACACACTTCAGCTGGGTCTGGATCACTGGACCCTGAGACTGGTCCCTCACACACTGAGCCTCACATTCACACACACTTCAGCTGGGTCTGGATCACTGGACCCTGAGGCTGGTCCATTACAAGCTTAGCCTCACATTCACACACACTTCAGCTGGGTCTGGATCACTGCACCCTGAGACTGGTCCCTCACACACTGAGCCTCACATTCACACACACTTCAGCTGGGTCTGGATCACTGGACCCTGAGACTGGTCCCTCACACACTGAGGTACACATTCACACACACTTCAGCTGGGTCTGGATCACTGGACCCTGAGACTGGTCCCTCACACACTGAGCCTCAAATTCACACACACTTCAGCTGGGTCTGGATCACTGGACCCTGAGACTGGTCCCTCACACACTGAGCCTCACATTCACACACACTTCAGCTGGGTCTGGAACACTGGATTCTGAGACTGGTCCCTCACACACAGAGCCTCACATTCACACACACTTCAGCTGGGTCTGGATCACTGGACCCTGAGGCTGGTCCACTACAAACTTAGCCTCACATTCACACACACTTCAGCTGGGTCTGGATCACTGGACCCTGAGACTGGTCCCTCACACACACTGAGCCTCAAATTCACACACACTTCAGCTGGGTCTGGATCACTGGATCCTGAGACTGGTCTCTCACACACTGAGCCTCACATTCACACACACTTCAGCTGGGTCTGGATCACTGGATCCTGAGACTGGTCCCTCACACACTGAGCCTCACATTCACACACACTTCAGCTGGGTCTGGATCACTGGATCCTGAGACTGGTCGCTCACACACTGAGCCTCACATTCACACACACTTTATAGCTAGGTCTGGATCACTGGACCCTGAGACTGGTCCCTCACACACTGAGCCTCACATTCACACACTTCAGCTGGGTCTGGATCACTGGACCCTGAGACTGGTCCCTCACACACTGAGCCTCACATTTACACACACTTAAGCTGGGTCTGGATCACTGGAGCCTGCGACTGGTCCCTCACACACTGAGCATCACATTCACACACACTTCAGCTGGGTCTGGATCACTGGACCCTGAGAGTGGTCCCTCACACACTGAGCCTCACATTCACACACACTTCAGCTGGGTCTGGATCACTGGACCCTGAGGCTGGTCCATTACAAGCTTAGCCTCACATTCACACACACTTCAGCTGGGTCTGGATCACTGCACCCTGAGACTGGTCCCTCACACACTGAGCCTCACATTCACACACACTTCAGCTGGGTCTGGATCACTGGACCCTGAGACTGGTCCCTCACACACTGAGCCTCAAATTCACACACACTTCAGCTGGGTCTGGATCACTGGACCCTGAGACTGATCCCTCACACACTGAGCCTCACATTCACACACACTTCAGCTGGGTCTGGATCACTGGACCCTGAGACTGGTCCCTCACACACTGAGCCTCACATTCACACACACTTCAGCTGGGCCTGGAACACTGGATCCTGAGACTGGTCCCTCACACACTGAGCCTCACATTCACACACACTTCAGCTGGGTCTGGATCACTGGATCCTGAGACTGGTCCCTCACACACTGAGCCTCACATTCACACACACTTCAGCTGGGTCTGGATCACTGGACCCTGAGGCTGGTCCCTCACACACTGAGCCTCACATTCACACACACTTCAGCTGTGTCTGGATCACTGGACCCTGAGACTGGTCCATTACACACTGAGTCTCACATTCACACACACTTCAGCTGGGTCTGGATCACTGGACCCTGAGACTGGTCCCTCACACACTGAGCCTCACATTCACACACACTTCAGCTGCGTCTGGATCACTGGATCCTGAGACTGGTCCCTCACACACTGAGCCTCACATTCACACACACTTCAGCTGGGTCTGGATCACTGGACCCTGAGGCTGGTCCCTCACACACTGAGCCTCACATTCACACACACTTCAGCTGTGTCTGTATCACTGGACCCTGAGACTGGTCCCTCACACACTGAGCCTCACATTCACACACACTTCTGCTGGGTCTGGATCACTGGACCCTGAGACTGGTCCCTCACACACTGAGCCACACATTCACACACACTTCAGCTGGGTCACGATCACTGGACCCTGAGACTGGTCCCTCACACACTGAGCCTCATATTCACACACACTTCAGCTGGGTCTGGATCACTGGACCCTGAGACTGGTCCCTCACACACTGAGCCTCACATTCACACACACTTCAGCTGGGTCTGGATCACTGGACCCTGAGAGTTGTCCCTCACACACTGAGCCTCACATTCACACACACTTCAGCTGGGTCTGGATCACTGGAGCCTGAGACTGGTCCCTCACACACTGAGCCTCACATTCACACACACTTCAGCTGGGTCTGGATCACTGGACCCTGAGACTGGTCCCTCACAGACTGAGCCTCACATTCACACACACTTCAGCTGGGTCTGGATCACTGGATCCTGAGACTGGTCGCTCACACACTGAGCCTCACATTCACACACACTTTAGCTGGGTCTGGATCACTGGACCCTGAGACTGGTCCCTCACACACTGAGCCTCACATTCACACACACTTCAGCTGGGTCTGGATCACTGGAGCCTGAGACTGGTCCCTCACACACTGAGCCTCACATTCAGACACACTTCAGCTGGGTCTGGATCACTGGACCCTGAGAGTAGTCCCTCACACACTGAGCCTCACATTCACACACACTTCAGCTGGGTCTGGATCACTGGACCCTGAGGCTGGTCCATTACAAGCTTAGCCTCACATTCACACACACACTTCAGCTGGGTCTGGATCACTGCACCCTGAGACTGGTCCCTCACACACTGAGCCTCACATTCACACACACTTCAGCTGGGTCTGGATCACTGGACCCTGAGACTGGTCCCTCACACACTGAGGTACACATTCACACACACTTCAGCTGGGTCTGGATCACTGGATCCTGAGACTGGTCCCTCACACACTGAGCCTCACATTCACACACACTTTAGCTGGGTCTGGATCACTGGACCCTGAGACTGGTCCCTCACACACTGAGCCTCACATTCACACACACTTCAGCTGGGTCTGGATCACTGGATCCTGAGACTGGTCGCTCACACACTGAGCCTCACATTCACACACACTTTAGCTGGGTCTGGATCACTGGACCCTGAGATTGGTCCCTCACACACTGAGCCTCACATTCACACACACTTCAGCTGGGTCTGGATCACTGGAGCCTGAGACTGGTCCCTCACACACTGAGCCTCACATTCACACACACTTCAGCTGGGTCTGGATCACTGGACCCTGAGAGTAGTCCCTCACACACTGAGCCTCACATTCACACACATTTCAGCTGGGTCTGGATCACTGGACCCTGAGGAGGGTCCATTACACACTGAGCCTCACATTCACACACACTTCAGCTGGGTCTGGATCACTGGACCCTGAGACTGGTCCCTCACACACTGAGCCTCACATTCACACACACTTCAGCTGGGTCTGGATCACTGGACCCTGAGACTGGTCCCTCACACACTGACCCTCAAATTCACACACACTTCAGCTGGGTCTGGATCACTGGACCCTGAGACTGGTCCCTCACACACTGAGCCTCACATTCACACACACTTCAGCTGGGTCTGGAACACTGGATCCTGAGACTGGTCCCTCACACACTGAGCCTCACATTCACACACACTTCAGCTGGGTCTGGATCACTGGACCCTGAGGCTGGTCCATTACAAACTTAGCCTCACATTCACACACACTTCAGCTGGGTCTGGATCACTGGACCCTGAGACTGGTCCCTCACACACACTGAGCCTCAAATTCACACACACTTCAGCTGGGTCTGGATCACTGGATCCTGAGACTGGTCTCTCACACACTGAGTCTCACATTCACACATACTTCAGCTGGGTCTGGATCACTGGACCCTGAGACTGGTCCCTCACACACACTGAGCCTCAAATTCACACACACTTCAGCTGGGTCTGGATCACTGGATCCTGAGACTGGTCTCTCACACACTGAGCCTCACATTCACACACACTTCAGCTGGGTCTGGATCACTGGATCCTGAGACTGGTCCCTCACACACTGAGCCTCACATTCACACACACTTCAGCTGGGTCTGGATCACTGGATCCTGAGACTGGTCGCTCACACACTGAGCCTCACATTCACACACACTTTAGCTAGGTTTGGATCACTGGACCCTGAGACTGGTCCCTCACACACTGAGCCTCACATTCACACACTTCAGCTGGGTCTGGATCACTGGACCCTGAGAGTAGTCCCTCACACACTGAGCCTCACATTCACACACACTTCAGCTGGGTCTGGATCACTGAACCCTGAGGCTGGTCCATTACAAGCTTAGCCTCACATTCACACACACTTCAGCTGGGTCTGGACACTGCACCCTGAGACTGGTCCCTCACACACTGAGCCTCACATTCACACACACTTCAGCTGGGTCTGGATCACTCGACCCTGAGACTGGTCCCTCACACACTGAGGTACACATTCACACACACTTCAGCTGGGTCTGGATCACTGGACCCTGAGACTGGTCCCTCACACACTGAGCCTCAAATTCACACACACTTCAGCTGGGTCTGGATCACTGGACCCTGAGACTGGTCCCTCACACACTGAGCCTCACATTCACACACACTTCAGCTGGGTCTGGAACACTGGATCCTGAGACTGGTCCCTCACACACTGAGCCTCACATTCACACACACTTCAGCTGGGTCTGGATCACTGGATCCTGAGACTGGTCTCTCACACACTGTGCCTCACATTCACACACACTTCAGCTGGGTCTGGATCACTGGATCCTGAGACTGGTCCCTCACACACTGAGCCTCACATTCACACACACTTCAGCTGGGTTCCTGGATCACTGGACCCTGAGGCTGGTCCCTCACACACTGAGCCTCACATTCACACACACTTCAGCTGGGTTTGGATCACTGGACCCTGAGACTGGTCCATTACACACTGAGTCTCACATTCACACACACTTCAGCTGGGTCTGGATCACTGGATCCTGAGGCTGGTCCCTCACACACTGAGCCTCACATTCACACACACTTCAGCTGGATCTGGATCACTGGACCCTGAGGCTGGTCCCTCACACACTGAGCCTCACATTCACACACACTTCAGCTGGGTCTGTATCACTGGACCCTGAGACTGGTCCCTCACACACTGAGCCTCACATTCACACACACTTCTGCTGGGTCTGGATCACTGGACCCTGAGACTGGTCCCTCACACACTGAGCCACACATTCACACACACTTCAGCTGGGTCACGATCACTGGACCCTGAGACTGGTCCCTCACACACTGAGCCTCATATTCACACACACTTCAGCTGGGTCTGGATCACTGGACCCTGAGACTGGTCCCTCACACACTGAGCCTCACATTCACACACACTTCAGCTGGGTCTGGATCACTGGACCCTGAGAGTTGTCCCTCACACACTGAGCCTCACATTCACACACACTTCAGCTGGGTCTGGATCACTGGAGCCTGAGACTGGTCCCTCACACACTGAGCCTCACATTCAGACAAACTTAAGCTGGGTCTGGATCACTGGACCCTGAGACTGGTCCCTCACACACTGAGCCTCACATTCACACACACTTCAGCTGGGTCTGGATCACTGGAACCTGAGAGTTGTCCCTCACACACTGAGCCTCACATTCACACACACTTCAGCTGGGTCTGGATCACTGGACCCTGAGACTGGTCCCTCACACACTGAGCCTCACATTCACACACACTTCAGCTGGGTCTGGATCACTGGATCCTGAGACTGGTCGCTCACACACTGAGCCTCACATTCACACACACTTTAGCTGGGTCTGGATCACTGGACCCTGAGACTGGTCCCTCACACACTGAGCCTCACATTCACACACACTTCAGCTGGGTCTGGATCACTGGACCCTAAGACTGTTCCCTCACACACTGAGCCTCACATTCACACACACTTTAGCTGGGTCTGGAACACTGGATCCTGAGACTGGTCCCTCACACACTGAGCCTCACATTCACACACACTTCAGCTGGGTCTGGATCACTGGATTCTGAGACTGGTCCCTCACACACTGAGCCTCACATTCACACACACTTCAGCTGGGTCTGGATCACTGGACCCTGAGGCTGGTCCCTCACACACTGAGCCTCACATTCACACACACTTCAGCTGGGTCTGGATCACTGCACCCTGAGACTGGTCCCTCACACACTGAGCCTCACATTCACACACACTTCAGCTGGGTCTGGATCACTGGACCCTGAGACTGGTCCCTCACACACTGAGCCTCAAATTCACACACACTTCAGCTGGGTCTGGATCACTGGACCCTGAGACTGGTCCCTCACACACTGAGCCTCACATTCACACACACTTCAGCTGGGTCTGGAACACTGGATTCTGAGACTGGTCCCTCACACACAGAGCCTCACATTCACACACACTTCAGCTGGGTCTGGATCACTGGACCCTGTGGCTGGTCCACTACAAACTTAGCCTCACATTCACACACACTTCAGCTGGGTCTGGATCACTGGACCCTGAGACTGGTCCCTCACACACACTGAGCCTCAAATTCACACACACTTCAGCTGGGTCTGGATCACTGGATCCTGAGACTGGTCTCTCACACACTGAGCCTCACAATCACACACACTTCAGCTGGGTCTGGATCACTGGATCCTGAGACTGGTCCCTCACACACTGAGCCTCACATTCACACACACTTCAGCTGGGTCTGGATCACTGGATCCTGAGACTGGTCGCTCACACACTGAGCCTCACATTCACACACACTTTAGCTAGGTCTGGATCACTGGACCCTGAGACTGGTCCCTCACACACTGAGCCTCACATTCACACACTTCAGCTGGGTCTGGATCACTGGACCCTGAGACTGGTCCCTCACACACTGAGCCTCACATTCACACACACTTCAGCTGGGTCTGGATCACTGGAGCCTGAGACTGGTCCCTCACACACTGAGCATCACATTCACACACACTTCAGCTGGGTCTGGATCACTGGACCCTGAGAGTAGTCCCTCACACACTGAGCCTCACATTCACACACACTTCAGCTGGGTCTGGATCACTGGACCCTGAGGCTGGTCCATTACAAGCTTAGCCTCACATTCACACACACTTCAGCTGGGTCTGGATCACTGCACCCTGAGACTGGTCCCTCACACACTGAGCCTCACATTCACACACACTTCAGCTGGGTCTGGATCACTCGACCCTGAGACTGGTCCCTCACACACTGAGGTACACATTCACACACACTTCAGCTGGGTCTGGATCACTGGACCCTGAGACTGGTCCCTCACACACTGAGCCTCAAATTCACACACACTTCAGCTGGGTCTGGATCACTGGACCCTGAGACTGGTCCCTCACACACTGAGCCTCACATTCACACACACTTCAGCTGGGTCTGGAACACTGGATCCTGAGACTGGTCCCTCACACACTGAGCCTCACATTCACACACACTTCAGCTGGGTCTGGATCACTGGACCCTGAGACTGGTCCATTACACACTGAGTCTCACATTCACACACACTTCAGCTGGGTCTGGATCACTGGATCCTGAGGCTGGTCCATCACACACTGAGCCTCACATTCACACACACTTCAGCTGGGTCTGGATCACTGGATCCTGAGAATGGTCCCTCACACACTGAGCCTCACATTCACACACACTTCAGCTGGGTCTGGATCACTGGACCCTGAGGCTGGTCCCTCACACACTGAGCCACACATTCACACACACTTAAGCTGGGTCTGTATCACTGGACCCTGAGACTGGTCCCTCACACACTGAGCCTCACATTCACACACACTTCTGCTGGGTCTGGATCACTGGACCCTGAGACTGGTCCCTCACACACTGAGCCACACATTCACACACACTTCAGCTGGGTCACGATCACTGGACCCTGAGACTGGTCCCTCACACACTGAGCCTCATATTCACACACACTTCAGCTGGGTCTGGATCACTGGACCCTGAGACTGGTCCCTCACACACTGAGCCTCACATTCACACACACTTCAGCTGGGTCTGGATCACTGGACCCTGAGAGTTGTCCCTCACACACTGAGCCTCACATTCACACACACTTCAGCTGGGTCTGGATCACTGGAGCCTGAGACTGGTCCCTCACACACTGAGCCTCACATTCACACACACTTCAGCTGGGTCTGGATCACTGGACCCTGAGACTGGTCCCTCACACACTGAGCCTCACATTCACACACACTTCAGCTGGGTCTGGATCACTGGATCCTGAGACTGGTCGCTCACACACTGAGCCTCACATTCACACACACTTTAGCTGGGTCTGGATCACTGGACCCTGAGACTGGTCCCTCACACACTGAGCCTCACATTCACACACACTTCAGCTGGGTCTGGATCACTGGAGCCTGAGACTGGTCCCTCACACACTGAGCCTCACATTCAGACACACTTTAGCTGGGTCTGGATCACTGGACCCTGAGAGTAGTCCCTCACACACTGAGCCTCACATTCACACACACTTCAGCTGGGTCTGGATCACTGGACCCTGAGGCTGGTCCATTACAAGCTTAGCCTCACATTCACACACACTTCAGCTGGGTCTGGATCACTGCACCCTGAGACTGGTCCCTCACACACTGAGCCTCACATTCACACACACTTCAGCTGGGTCTGGATCACTGGACCCTGAGACTGGTCCCTCACACACTGAGGTACACATTCACACACACTTCAGCTGGGTCTGGATCACTGGATCCTGAGACTGGTCCCTCACACACTGAGCCTCACATTCACACACACTTCAGCTGGGTCTGGATCACTGGATCCTGAGACTGGTCGCTCACACACTGAGCCTCACATTCACACACACTTTATCTGGGTCTGGATCACTGGACCCTGAGACTGGTCCCTCACACACTGAGCCTCACATTCACACACACTTCAGCTGGGTCTGGATCACTGGATCCTGAGACTGGTCGCTCACACACTGAGCCTCACATTCACACACACTTTAGCTGGGTCTGGATCACTGGACCCTGAGACTGGTCCCTCACACACTGAGCCTCACATTCACACACACTTCAGCTGGGTCTGGATCACTGGAGCCTGAGACTGGTCCCTCACACACTGAGCCTCACATTCACACACACTTCAGCTGGGTCTGGATCACTGGACCCTGAGAGTAGTCCCTCACACACTGAGCCTCACATTCACACACATTTCAGCTGGGTCTGGATCACTGGATCCTGAGGAGGGTCCATTACACACTGAGCCTCACATTCACACACACTTCAGCTGGGTCTGGATCACTGGACCCTGAGACTGGTCCCTCACACACTGAGCCTCACATTCACACACACTTCAGCTGGGTCTGGATCACTGGACCCTGAGGCTGGTCCATTACAAACTTAGCCTCACATTCACACACACTTCAGCTGGGTCTGGATCACTGGACCCTGAGACTGGTCCCTCACACACACTGAGCCTCAAATTCACACACACTTCAGCTGGGTCTGGATCACTGGATCCTGAGACTGGTCTCTCACACACTGAGCCTCACATTCACACACACTTCAGCTGGGTCTGGATCACTGGATCCTGAGACTGGTCCCTCACACACTGAGCCTCACATTCACACACACTTCAGCTGGGTCTGGATCACTGGACCCTGAGGCTGGTCCCTCACACACTGAGCCTCACATTCACACACACTTCAGCTGGGTCTGGATCACTGGAACCTGAGACTGGTCCATTACACACTGAGTCTCACATTCACACACACTTCAGCTGGGTCTGGATCACTGGATCCTGAGGCTGGTCCCTCACACACTGAGCCTCACATTCACACACACTTCAGCTGGGTCTGGATCACTGGATCCTGAGACTGGTCCCTCACACACTGAGCCTCACACTCACACACACTTCAGCTGGGTCTGGATCACTGGACCCTGAGGCTGGTCCCTCACACACTGAGCCTCACATTCACACACACTTCAGCTGGGTCTGTATCACTGGACCCTGAGACTGGTCCCTCACACACTGAGCCTCACATTCACACACACTTCTGCTGGGTCTGGATCACTGGACCCTGAGACTGGTCCCTCACACACTGAACTTCACATTCACACACACTTCAGCTGGGTCTGGATCACTGGACCCTGAGACTGGTCCCTCACACAGTGAGCCTCACATTCACACACACTTCAGCTGGGTCTGGATCACTGGAACCTGAGGTTGATCCCTCACACACTGAGCCTCATATTCACACACACTTCAGCTGGGTCTGGATCACTGGACCCTGAGACTGGTCCCTCACACACAGAGCCTCACATTCACACAAACTTCAGCTGGTCTGGATCACTGGACCCTGAGACTGGTCCCTCACACACTGAGCCACACATTCACACACACTTCAGCTGGGTCACGATCACTGGACCCTGAGACTGGTCCCTCACACACTGAGCCTCACATTCACACACACTTCAGCTGGGTCTGGAACACTGGATCCTGAGACTGATCCCTCACACAAAGAGCCTCACATTCACACACACTTCAGCTGGTTCTGGATCACTGGACCCTGAGGCTGGTCCATTACAAGCTTAGCCTCACATTCACACACACTTCAGCTGGGTCTGGATCACTGGAGCCTGAGACTGGTCCCTCACACACTGAGCCTCACATTCACACACACTTCAGCTGGGTCTGGATCACTGGATCCTGAGACTGGTCTCTCACACACTGAGCCTCACATTCACACACACTTCAGCTGGGTCTGGATCACTGGATCCTGAGACTGGTCCCTCACACACTGAGCCTCACATTCACACACACTTCAGCTGGGTCTGGATCACTGGATCCCGAGACTGGTCGCTCACACACTGAGCCTCACATTCACACACACTTTAGCTGGGTCTGGATCACTGGACCCTCAGATTGGTCCCTCACACACTGAGCCTCACATTCACACACTTCAGCTGGGTCTGGATCACTGGACCCTGAGACTGGTCCCTCACACACTGAGCCTCACATTCACACACACTTCAGCTGGGTCTGGATCACTGGAGCCTGAGACTGGTCCCTCACACACTGAGCATCACATTCACACACACTTCAGCTGGGTCTGGATCTCTGGACCCTGAGAGTAGTCCCTCACACACTGAGCCTCACATTCACACACACTTCAGCTGGGTCTGGATCACTGGACCCTGAGGCTGGTCCATTACAAGCTTAGCCTCACATTCACACACACTTCAGCTGGGTCTGGATCACTGCACCCTGAGACTGGTCCCACACACACTGAGCCTCACATTCACACACACTTCAGCTGGGTCTGGATCACTCGACCCTGAGACTGGTCCCTCACACACTGAGCCTCACATTCACACACACTTCAGCTGGGTCTGGATCACTGGACCCTGAGACTGGTCTCTCACACACTGAGCCTCACATTCACACACACTTCAGCTGGGTCTGGATCACTGGAGCCTGAGACTGGTCCCTCACACACTGAGCCTCACATTCAGACACACTTCAGCTGGGTCTGGATCACTGGACCCTGAGAGTAGTCCCTCACACACTGAGCCTCACATTCACACACACTTCAGCTGGGTCTGGATCACTGGACCCTGAGACTGGTCCCTCACACACTGAGCCTCACATTCACACACACTTCAGCTGGGTCTGGATCACTCGACCCTGAGACTGGTCCCTCACACACTGAGGTACACATTCACACACACTTCAGCTGGGTCTGGATCACTGGACCCTGAGACTGGTCCCTCACACACTGAGCCTCAAATTCACACATACTTCAGCTGGGTCTGGATCACTGGACCCTGAGACTGGTCCCTCACACACTGAGCCTCACATTCACACACACTTCAGCTGGGTCTGGAACACTGGATCCTGAGACTGGTCCCTCACACACTGAGCCTCACATTCACACACACTTCAGCTGGGTCTGGATCACTGGACCCTGAGACTGGTCCATTACACACTGAGTCTCACATTCACACACACTTCAGCTGGGTCTGGATCACTGGATCCTGAGGCTGGTCCATCACACACTGAGCCTCACATTCACACACACTTCAGCTGGGTCTGGATCACTGGACCCTGACACTGGTCCCTCACACACTGAGCCTCACATTCACACACACTTCAGCTGGGTCTGGATCACTGGACCCTGAGAGTAGTCCCTCACACACTGAGCCTCACATTCACACACACTTCAGCTGGGTCTGGATCACTGGACCCTGAGGCTGGTCCATTACAAGCTTAGCCTCACATTCACACACACTTCAGCTGGCTCTGGATCACTGCACCCTGAGACTGGTCCCTCACACACTGAGCCTCACATTCACACACACTTCAGCTGGGTCTGGATCACTGGACCCTGAGACTGGTCCCTCACACACTGAGGTACACATTCACACACACTTCAGCTGGGTCTGGATCACTGGATCCTGAGACTGGTCCCTCACACACTGAGCCTCACATTCACACACACTTCAGCTGGGTCTGGATCACTGGATCCTGAGACTGGTCGCTCACACACTGAGCCTCACATTCACACACACTTTATCTGGGTCTGGATCACTGGACCCTGAGACTGGTCCCTCACACACTGAGCCTCACATTCACACACACTTCAGCTGGGTCTGGATCACTGGATCCTGAGACTGGTCGCTCACACACTGAGCCTCACATTCACACACACTTTAGCTGGGTCTGGATCACTGGACCCTGAGACTGGTCCCTCACACACTGAGCCTCACATTCACACACACTTCAGCTGGGTCTGGATCACTGGAGCCTGAGACTGGTCCCTCACACACTGAGCCTCACATTCACACACACTTCAGCTGGGTCTGGATCACTGGACCCTGAGAGTAGTCCCTCACACACTGAGCCTCACATTCACACACATTTCAGCTGAGTCTGGATCACTGGACCCTGAGGAGGGTCCATTACACACTGAGCCTCACATTCACACACACTTCAGCTGGGTCTGGATCACTGGACCCTGAGACTGGTCCCTCACACACTGAGCCTCACATTCACACACACTTCAGCTGGGTCTGGATCACTGGACCCTGAGGCTGGTCCATTACAAACTTAGCCTCACATTCACACACACTTCAGCTGGGTCTGGATCACTGGACCCTGAGACTGGTCCCTCACACAAACTGAGCCTCAAATTCACACACACTTCAGCTGGGTCTGGATCACTGGATCCTGAGACTGGTCTCTCACACACTGAGCCTCACATTCACACACACTTCAGCTGGGTCTGGATCACTGGATCCTGAGACTGGTCCCTCACACACTGAGCCTCACATTCACACACACTTCAGCTGGGTCTGGATCACTGGACCCTGAGGCTGGTCCCTCACACACTGAGCCTCACATTCACACACACTTCAGCTGGGTCTGGATCACTGGAACCTGAGACTGGTCCATTACACACTGAGTCTCACATTCACACACACTTCAGCTGGGTCTGGATCACTGGATCCTGAGGCTGGTCCCTCACACACTGAGCCTCACATTCACACACACTTCAGCTGGGTCTGGATCACTGGATCCTGAGACTGGTCCCTCACACACTGAGCCTCACACTCACACACACTTCAGCTGGGTCTGGATCACTGGACCCTGAGGCTGGTCCCTCACACACTGAGCCTCACATTCACACACACTTCAGCTGGGTCTGTATCACTGGACCCTGAGACTGGTCCCTCACACACTGAGCCTCACATTCACACACACTTCTGCTGGGTCTGGATCACTGGACCCTGAGACTGGTCCCTCACACACTGAACTTCACATTCACACACACTTCAGCTGGGTCTGGATCACTGGACCCTGAGACTGGTCCCTCACACAGTGAGCCTCACATTCACACACACTTCAGCTGGGTCTGGATCACTGGAACCTGAGGTTGATCCCTCACAAACTGAGCCTCATATTCACACACACTTCAGCTGGGTCTGGATCACTGGACCCTGAGACTGGTCCCTCACACACAGAGCCTCACATTCACACAAACTTCAGCTGGGTCTGGATCACTGGACCCTGAGACTGGTCCCTCACACACTGAGCCACACATTCACACACACTTAGCTGGGTCACGATCACTGGACCCTGAGACTGGTCCCTCACACACTGAGCCTCATATTCACACACACTTCAGCTGGGTCTGGATCACTGGACCCTGAGACTGGTCCCTCACACACTGAGCCTCACATTCACACACACTTCAGCTGGGTCTGGAACACTGGATCCTGAGACTGATCCCTCACACAAAGAGCCTCACATTCACACACACTTCAGCTGGTTCTGGATCACTGGACCCTGAGGCTGGTCCATTACAAGCTTAGCCTCACATTCACACACACTTCAGCTGGGTCTGGATCACTGGAGCCTGAGACTGGTCCCTCACACACTGAGCCTCACATTCACACACACTTCAGCTGGGTCTGGATCACTGGATCCTGAGAATGGTCCCTCACACACTGAGCCTCACATTCACACACACTTCAGCTGGGTCTGGATCACTGGACCCTGAGGCTGGTCCCTCACACACTGAGCCTCACATTCACACACACTTCAGCTGGGTCTGTATCACTGGACCCTGAGACTGGTCCCTCACACACTGAGCCTCACATTCACACACACTTCTGCTGGGTCTGGATCACTGGACCCTGAGACTGGTCCCTCACACACTGAGCCACACATTCACACACACTTCAGCTGGGTCACGATCACTGGACCCTGAGACTGGTCCCTCACACACTGAGCCTCATATTCACACACACTTCAGCTGGGTCTGGATCACTGGACCCTGAGACTGGTCCCTCACACACTGAGCCTCACATTCACACACACTTCAGCTGGGTCTGGATCACTGGACCCTGAGAGTTGTCCCTCACACACTGAGCCTCACATTCACACACACTTCAGCTGGGTCTGGATCACTGGAGCCTGAGACTGGTCCCTCACACACTGAGCCTCACATTCACACACACTTCAGCTGGGTCTGGATCACTGGACCCTGAGACTGGTCCCTCACACACTGAGCCTCACATTCACACACACTTCAGCTGGGTCTGGATCACTGGATCCTGAGACTGGTCGCTCACACACTGAGCCTCACATTCACACACACTTTAGCTGGGTCTGGATCACTGGACCCTGAGACTGGTCCCTCACACACTGAGCCTCACATTCACACACACTTCAGCTGGGTCTGGATCACTGGAGCCTGAGACTGGTCCCTCACACACTGAGCCTCACATTCAGACACACTTCAGCTGGGTCTGGATCACTGGACCCTGAGAGTAGTCCCTCACACACTGAGCCTCACATTCACACACACTTCAGCTGGGTCTGGATCACTGGACCCTGAGGCTGGTCCATTACAAGCTTAGCCTCACATTCACACACACTTCAGCTGGGTCTGGATCACTGCACCCTGAGACTGGTCCCTCACACACTGAGCCTCACATTCACACACACTTCAGCTGGGTCTGGATCACTGGACCCTGAGACTGGTCCCTCACACACTGAGGTACACATTCACACACACTTCAGCTGGGTCTGGATCACTGGATCCTGAGACTGGTCCCTCACACACTGAGCCTCACATTCACACACACTTCAGCTGGGTCTGGATCACTGGATCCTGAGACTGGTCGCTCACACACTGAGCCTCACATTCACACACACTTTATCTGGGTCTGGATCACTGGACCCTGAGACTGGTCCCTCACACACTGAGCCTCACATTCACACACACTTCAGCTGGGTCTGGATCACTGGATCCTGAGACTGGTCGCTCACACACTGAGCCTCACATTCACACACACTTTAGCTGGGTCTGGATCACTGGACCCTGAGACTGGTCCCTCACACACTGAGCCTCACATTCACACACACTTCAGCTGGGTCTGGATCACTGGAGCCTGAGACTGGTCCCTCACACACTGAGCCTCACATTCACACACACTTCAGCTGGGTCTGGATCACTGGACCCTGAGAGTAGTCCCTCACACACTGAGCCTCACATTCACACACATTTCAGCTGGGTCTGGATCACTGGATCCTGAGGAGGGTCCATTACACACTGAGCCTCACATTCACACACACTTCAGCTGGGTCTGGATCACTGGACCCTGAGACTGGTCCCTCACACACTGAGCCTCACATTCACACACACTTCAGCTGGGTCTGGATCACTGGACCCTGAGGCTGGTCCATTACAAACTTAGCCTCACATTCACACACACTTCAGCTGGGTCTGGATCACTGGACCCTGAGACTGGTCCCTCACACACACTGAGCCTCAAATTCACACACACTTCAGCTGGGTCTGGATCACTGGATCCTGAGACTGGTCTCTCACACACTGAGCCTCACATTCACACACACTTCAGCTGGGTCTGGATCACTGGATCCTGAGACTGGTCCCTCACACACTGAGCCTCACATTCACACACACTTCAGCTGGGTCTGGATCACTGGACCCTGAGGCTGGTCCCTCACACACTGAGCCTCACATTCACACACACTTCAGCTGGGTCTGGATCACTGGAACCTGAGACTGGTCCATTACACACTGAGTCTCACATTCACACACACTTCAGCTGGGTCTGGATCACTGGATCCTGAGGCTGGTCCCTCACACACTGAGCCTCACATTCACACACACTTCAGCTGGGTCTGGATCACTGGATCCTGAGACTGGTCCCTCACACACTGAGCCTCACACTCACACACACTTCAGCTGGGTCTGGATCACTGGACCCTGAGGCTGGTCCCTCACACACTGAGCCTCACATTCACACACACTTCAGCTGGGTCTGTATCACTGGACCCTGAGACTGGTCCCTCACACACTGAGCCTCACATTCACACACACTTCTGCTGGGTCTGGATCACTGGACCCTGAGACTGGTCCCTCACACACTGAACTTCACATTCACACACACTTCAGCTGGGTCTGGATCACTGGACCCTGAGACTGGTCCCTCACACAGTGAGCCTCACATTCACACACACTTCAGCTGGGTCTGGATCACTGGAACCTGAGGTTGATCCCTCACACACTGAGCCTCATATTCACACACACTTCAGCTGGGTCTGGATCACTGGACCCTGAGACTGGTCCCTCACACACAGAGCCTCACATTCACACAAACTTCAGCTGGTCTGGATCACTGGACCCTGAGACTGGTCCCTCACACACTGAGCCACACATTCACACACACTTCAGCTGGGTCACGATCACTGGACCCTGAGACTGGTCCCTCACACACTGAGCCTCATATTCACACACACTTCAGCTGGGTCTGGATCACTGGACCCTGAGACTGGTCCCTCACACACTGAGCCTCACATTCACACACACTTCAGCTGGGTCTGGAACACTGGATCCTGAGACTGATCCCTCACACACTGAGCCTCACATTCACACACACTTCAGCTGGTTCTGGATCACTGGACCCTGAGGCTGGTCCATTACAAGCTTAGCCTCACATTCACACACACTTCAGCTGGGTCTGGATCACTGGAGCCTGAGACTGGTCCCTCACACACTGAGCCTCACATTCACACACACTTCAGCTGGGTCTGGATCACTGGATCCTGAGACTGGTCTCTCACACACTGAGCCTCACATTCACACACACTTCAGCTGGGTCTGGATCACTGGATCCTGAGACTGGTCCCTCACACACTGAGCCTCACATTCACACACACTTCAGCTGGGTCTGGATCACTGGATCCCGAGACTGGTCGCTCACACACTGAGCCTCACATTCACACACACTTTAGCTGGGTCTGGATCACTGGACCCTCAGATTGGTCCCTCACACACTGAGCCTCACATTCACACACTTCAGCTGGGTCTGGATCACTGGACCCTGAGACTGGTCCCTCACACACTGAGCCTCACATTCACACACACTTCAGCTGGGTCTGGATCACTGGAGCCTGAGACTGGTCCCTCACACACTGAGCCTCACATTCACACACACTTCAGCTGGGTCTGGATCTCTGGACCCTGAGAGTAGTCCCTCACACACTGAGCCTCACATTCACACACACTTCAGCTGGGTCTGGATCACTGGACCCTGAGGCTGGTCCATTACAAGCTTAGCCTCACATTCACACATACTTCAGCTGGGTCTGGATCACTGCACCCTGAGACTGGTCCCACACACACTGAGCCTCACATTCACACACACTTCAGCTGGGTCTGGATCACTCGACCCTGAGACTGGTCCCTCACACACTGAGCCTCACATTCACACACACTTCAGCTGGGTCTGGATCACTGGACCCTGAGACTGGTCTCTCACACACTGAGCCTCACATTCACACACACTTCAGCTGGGTCTGGATCACTGGAGCCTGAGACTGGTCCCTCACACACTGAGCCTCACATTCAGACACACTTCAGCTGGGTCTGGATCACTGGACCCTGAGAGTAGTCCCTCACACACTGAGCCTCACATTCACACACACTTCAGCTGGGTCTGGATCACTGGACCCTGAGACTGGTCCCTCACACACTGAGCCTCACATTCACACACACTTCAGCTGGGTCTGGATCACTCGACCCTGAGACTGGTCCCTCACACACTGAGGTACACATTCACACACACTTCAGCTGGGTCTGGATCACTGGACCCTGAGACTGGTCCCTCACACACTGAGCCTCAAATTCACACACACTTCAGCTGGGTCTGGATCACTGGACCCTGAGACTGGTCCCTCACACACTGAGCCTCACATTCACACACACTTCAGCTGGGTCTGGAACACTGGATCCTGAGACTGGTCCCTCACACACTGAGCCTCACATTCACACACACTTCAGCTGGGTCTGGATCACTGGACCCTGAGACTGGTCCATTACACACTGAGTCTCACATTCACACACACTTCAGCTGGGTCTGGATCACTGGATCCTGAGGCTGGTCCATCACACACTGAGCCTCACATTCACACACACTTCAGCTGGGTCTGGATCACTGGACCCTGACACTGGTCCCTCACACACTGAGCCTCACATTCACACACACTTCAGCTGGGTCTGGATCACTGGACCCTGAGAGTAGTCCCTCACACACTGAGCCTCACATTCACACACACTTCAGCTGGGTCTGGATCACTGGACCCTGAGGCTGGTCCATTACAAGCTTAGCCTCACATTCACACACACTTCAGCTGGCTCTGGATCACTGCACCCTGAGACTGGTCCCTCACACACTGAGCCTCACATTCACACACACTTCAGCTGGGTCTGGATCACTGGACCCTGAGACTGGTCCCTCACACACTGAGGTACACATTCACACACACTTCAGCTGGGTCTGGATCACTGGATCCTGAGACTGGTCCCTCACACACTGAGCCTCACATTCACACACACTTCAGCTGGGTCTGGATCACTGGATCCTGAGACTGGTCGCTCACACACTGAGCCTCACATTCACACACACTTTATCTGGGTCTGGATCACTGGACCCTGAGACTGGTCCCTCACACACTGAGCCTCACATTCACACACACTTCAGCTGGGTCTGGATCACTGGATCCTGAGACTGGTCGCTCACACACTGAGCCTCACATTCACACACACTTTAGCTGGGTCTGGATCACTGGACCCTGAGACTGGTCCCTCACACACTGAGCCTCACATTCACACACACTTCAGCTGGGTCTGGATCACTGGAGCCTGAGACTGGTCCCTCACACACTGAGCCTCACATTCACACACACTTCAGCTGGGTCTGGATCACTGGACCCTGAGAGTAGTCCCTCACACACTGAGCCTCACATTCACACACATTTCAGCTGAGTCTGGATCACTGGACCCTGAGGAGGGTCCATTACACACTGAGCCTCACATTCACACACACTTCAGCTGGGTCTGGATCACTGGACCCTGAGACTGGTCCCTCACACACTGAGCCTCACATTCACACACACTTCAGCTGGGTCTGGATCACTGGACCCTGAGGCTGGTCCATTACAAACTTAGCCTCACATTCACACACACTTCAGCTGGGTCTGGATCACTGGACCCTGAGACTGGTCCCTCACACACACTGAGCCTCAAATTCACACACACTTCAGCTGGGTCTGGATCACTGGATCCTGAGACTGGTCTCTCACACACTGAGCCTCACATTCACACACACTTCAGCTGGGTCTGGATCACTGGATCCTGAGACTGGTCCCTCACACACTGAGCCTCACATTCACACACACTTCAGCTGGGTCTGGATCACTGGACCCTGAGGCTGGTCCCTCACACACTGAGCCTCACATTCACACACACTTCAGCTGGGTCTGGATCACTGGAACCTGAGACTGGTCCATTACACACTGAGTCTCACATTCACACACACTTCAGCTGGGTCTGGATCACTGGATCCTGAGGCTGGTCCCTCACACACTGAGCCTCACATTCACACACACTTCAGCTGGGTCTGGATCACTGGATCCTGAGACTGGTCCCTCACACACTGAGCCTCACACTCACACACACTTCAGCTGGGTCTGGATCACTGGACCCTGAGGCTGGTCCCTCACACACTGAGCCTCACATTCACACACACTTCAGCTGGGTCTGTATCACTGGACCCTGAGACTGGTCCCTCACACACTGAGCCTCACATTCACACACACTTCTGCTGGGTCTGGATCACTGGACCCTGAGACTGGTCCCTCACACACTGAACTTCACATTCACACACACTTCAGCTGGGTCTGGATCACTGGACCCTGAGACTGGTCCCTCACACAGTGAGCCTCACATTCACACACAGTTCAGCTGGGTCTGGATCACTGGAACCTGAGGTTGATCCCTCACACACTGAGCCTCATATTCACACACACTTCAGCTGGGTCTGGATCACTGGACCCTGAGACTGGTCCCTCACACACAGAGCCTCACATTCACACAAACTTCAGCTGGGTCTGGATCACTGGACCCTGAGACTGGTCCCTCACACACTGAGCCACACATTCACACACACTTCAGCTGGGTCACGATCACTGGACCCTGAGACTGGTCCCTCACACACTGAGCCTCATATTCACACACACTTCAGCTGGGTCTGGATCACTGGACCCTGAGACTGGTCCCTCACACAAAGAGCCTCACATTCACACACACTTCAGCTGGTTCTGGATCACTGGACCCTGAGGCTGGTCCATTACAAGCTTAGCCTCACATTCACACACACTTCAGCTGGGTCTGGATCACTGGAGCCTGAGACTGGTCCCTCACACACTGAGCCTCACATTCACACACACTTCAGCTGGGTCTGGATCACTGGATCCTGAGACTGGTCTCTCACACACTGAGCCTCACATTCACACACACTTCAGCTGGGTCTGGATCACTGGATCCTGAGACTGGTCCCTCACACACTGAGCCTCACATTCACACACACTTCAGCTGGGTCTGGATCACTGGATCCCGAGACTGGTCGCTCACACACTGAGCCTCACATTCACACACACTTTAGCTGGGTCTGGATCACTGGACCCTCAGATTGGTCCCTCACACACTGAGCCTCACATTCACACACTTCAGCTGGGTCTGGATCACTGGACCCTGAGACTGGTCCCTCACACACTGAGCCTCACATTCACACACACTTCAGCTGGGTCTGGATCACTGGAGCCTGAGACTGGTCCCTCACACACTGAGCCTCACATTCACACACACTTCAGCTGGGTCTGGATCTCTGGACCCTGAGAGTAGTCCCTCACACACTGAGCCTCACATTCACACACACTTCAGCTGGGTCTGGATCACTGGACCCTGAGGCTGGTCCATTACAAGCTTAGCCTCACATTCACACACACTTCAGCTGGGTCTGGATCACTGCACCCTGAGACTGGTCCCTCACACACTGAGCCTCACATTCACACACACTTCAGCTGGGTCTGGATCACTCGACCCTGAGACTGGTCCCTCACACACTGAGCCTCACATTCACACACACTTCAGCTGGGTCTGGATCACTGGACCCTGAGACTGGTCTCTCACACACTGAGCCTCACATTCACACACACTTCAGCTGGGTCTGGATCACTGGAGCCTGAGACTGGTCCCTCACACACTGAGCCTCACATTCAGACACACTTCAGCTGGGTCTGGATCACTGGACCCTGAGAGTAGTCCCTCACACACTGAGCCTCACATTCACACACACTTCAGCTGGGTCTGGATCACTGGACCCTGAGACTGGTCCCTCACACACTGAGCCTCACATTCACACACACTTCAGCTGGGTCTGGATCACTCGACCCTGAGACTGGTCCCTCACACACTGAGGTACACATTCACACACACTTCAGCTGGGTCTGGATCACTGGACCCTGAGACTGGTCCCTCACACACTGAGCCTCAAATTCACACACACTTCAGCTGGGTCTGGATCACTGGACCCTGAGACTGGTCCCTCACACACTGAGCCTCACATTCACACACACTTCAGCTGGGTCTGGAACACTGGATCCTGAGACTGGTCCCTCACACACTGAGCCTCACATTCACACACACTTCAGCTGGGTCTGGATCACTGGACCCTGAGACTGGTCCATTACACACTGAGTCTCACATTCACACACACTTCAGCTGGGTCTGGATCACTGGATCCTGAGGCTGGTCCATCACACACTGAGCCTCACATTCACACACACTTCAGCTGGGTCTGGATCACTGGATCCTGAGAATGGTCCCTCACACACTGAGCCTCACATTCACACACACTTCAGCTGGGTCTGGATCACTGGACCCTGAGGCTGGTCCCTCACACACTGAGCCTCACATTCACACACACTTCAGCTGGGTCTGTATCACTGGACCCTGAGACTGGTCCCTCACACACTGAGCCTCACATTCACACACACTTCTGCTGGGTCTGGATCACTGGACCCTGAGACTGGTCCCTCACACACTGAGCCACACATTCACACACACTTCAGCTGGGTCACGATCACTGGACCCTGAGACTGGTCCCTCACACACTGAGCCTCATATTCACACACACTTCAGCTGGGTCTGGATCACTGGACCCTGAGACTGGTCCCTCACACACTGAGCCTCACATTCACACACACTTCAGCTGGGTCTGGATCACTGGACCCTGAGAGTTGTCCCTCACACACTGAGCCTCACATTCACACACACTTCAGCTGGGTCTGGATCACTGGAGCCTGAGACTGGTCCCTCACACACTGAGCCTCACATTCACACACACTTCAGCTGGGTCTGGATCACTGGACCCTGAGACTGGTCCCTCACACACTGAGCCTCACATTCACACACACTTCAGCTGGGTCTGGATCACTGGATCCTGAGACTGGTCGCTCACACACTGAGCCTCACATTCACACACACTTTAGCTGGGTCTGGATCACTGGACCCTGAGACTGGTCCCTCACACACTGAGCCTCACATTCACACACACTTCAGCTGGGTCTGGATCACTGGAGCCTGAGACTGGTCCCTCACACACTGAGCCTCACATTCAGACACACTTCAGCTGGGTCTGGATCACTGGACCCTGAGAGTAGTCCCTCACACACTGAGCCTCACATTCACACACACTTCAGCTGGGTCTGGATCACTGGACCCTGAGGCTGGTCCATTACAAGCTTAGCCTCACATTCGCACACACTTCAGCTGGGTCTGGATCACTGCACCCTGAGACTGGTCCCTCACACACTGAGCCTCACATTCACACACACTTCAGCTGGGTCTGGATCACTGGACCCTGAGACTGGTCCCTCACACACTGAGGTACACATTCACACACACTTCAGCTGGGTCTGGATCACTGGATCCTGAGACTGGTCCCTCACACACTGAGCCTCACATTCACACACACTTCAGCTGGGTCTGGATCACTGGATCCTGAGACTGGTCGCTCACACACTGAGCCTCACATTCACACACACTTTATCTGGGTCTGGATCACTGGATCCTGAGACTGGTCCCTCACACACTGAGCCTCACATTCACACACACTTCAGCTGGGTCTGGATCAATGGATCCTGAGACTGGTCGCTCACACACTGAGCCTCACATTCACACACACTTTATCTGGGTCTGGATCACTGGACCCTGAGACTGGTCCCTCACACACTGAGCCTCACATTCACACACACTTCAGCTGGGTCTGGATCACTGGAACCTGAGAGTAGTCCCTCACACACTGAGCCTCACATTCACACACATTTCAGCTGGGTCTGGATCACTGGACCCTGAGGAGGGTCCATTACACACTGAGCCTCACATTCACACACACTTCAGCTGGGTCTGGATCACTGGACCCTGAGACTGGTCCCTCACACACTGAGCCTCACATTCACACACACTTCAGCTGGGTCTGGATCACTGGACCCTGAGGCTGGTCCATTACAAACTTAGCCTCACATTCACACACACTTCAGCTGGGTCTGGATCACTGGACCCTGAGACTGGTCCCTCACACACACTGAGCCTCAAATTCACACACACTTCAGCTGGGTCTGGATCACTGGATCCTGAGACTGGTCTCTCACACACTGAGCCTCACATTCACACACACTTCAGCTGGGTCTGGATCACTGGATCCTGAGACTGGTCCCTCACACACTGAGCCTCACATTCACACATACTTCAGCTGGGTCTGGATCACTGGACCCTGAGACTGGTCCCTCACACACTGAGCCTCACATTCACACACACTTCAGCTGGGTCTGGATCACTGGAACCTGAGACTGGTCCATTACACACTGAGTCTCACATTCACACACACTTCAGCTGGGTCTGGATCACTGGATCCTGAGGCTGGTCCCTCACACACTGAGCCTCACATTCACACACACTTCAGCTGGGTCTGGATCACTGGATCCTGAGACTGGTCCCTCACACACTGAGCCTCACACTCACACACACTTCAGCTGGGTCTGGATCACTGGACCCTGAGGCTGGTCCCTCACACACTGAGCCTCACATTCACACACACTTCAGCTGGGTCTGTATCACTGGACCCTGAGACTGGTCCCTCACACACTGAGCCTCACATTCACACACACTTCTGCTGGGTCTGGATCACTGGACCCTGAGACTGGTCCCTCACACACTGAACTTCACATTCACACACACTTCAGCTGGGTCTGGATCACTGGACCCTGAGACTGGTCCCTCACACAGTGAGCCTCACATTCACACACACTTCAGCTGGGTCTGGATCACTGGAACCTGAGGTTGATCCCTCACACACTGAGCCTCATATTCACACACACTTCAGCTGGGTCTGGATCACTGGACCCTGAGACTGGTCCCTCACACACAGAGCCTCACATTCACACAAACTTCAGCTGGGTCTGGATCACTGGACCCTGAGACTGGTCCCTCACACACTGAGCCACACATTCACACACACTTCAGCTGGGTCACGATCACTGGACCCTGAGACTGGTCCCTCACACACTGAGCCTCATATTCACACACACTTCAGCTGGGTCTGGATCACTGGACCCTGAGACTGGTCCCTCACACACTGAGCCTCACATTCACACACACTTCAGCTGGGTCTGGAACACTGGATCCTGAGACTGATCCCTCACACAAAGAGCCTCACATTCACACACACTTCAGCTGGTTCTGGATCACTGGACCCTGAGGCTGGTCCATTACAAGCTTAGCCTCACATTCACACACACTTCAGCTGGGTCTGGATCACTGGAGCCTGAGACTGGTCCCTCACACACTGAGCCTCACATTCACACACACTTCAGCTGGGTCTGGATCACTGGATCCTGAGACTGGTCTCTCACACACTGAGCCTCACATTCACACACACTTCAGCTGGGTCTGGATCACTGGATCCTGAGACTGGTCCCTCACACACTGAGCCTCACATTCACACACACTTCAGCTGGGTCTGGATCACTGGATCCCGAGACTGGTCGCTCACACACTGAGCCTCACATTCACACACACTTTAGCTGGGTCTGGATCACTGGACCCTCAGATTGGTCCCTCACACACTGAGCCTCACATTCACACACTTCAGCTGGGTCTGGATCACTGGACCCTGAGACTGGTCCCTCACACACTGAGCCTCACATTCACACACACTTCAGCTGGGTCTGGATCACTGGAGCCTGAGACTGGTCCCTCACACACTGAGCCTCACATTCACACACACTTCAGCTGGGTCTGGATCTCTGGACCCTGAGAGTAGTCCCTCACACACTGAGCCTCACATTCACACACACTTCAGCTGGGTCTGGATCACTGGACCCTGAGGCTGGTCCATTACAAGCTTAGCCTCACATTCACACACACTTCAGCTGGGTCTGGATCACTGCACCCTGAGACTGGTCCCTCACACACTGAGCCTCACATTCACACACACTTCAGCTGGGTCTGGATCACTCGACCCTGAGACTGGTCCCTCACACACTGAGCCTCACATTCACACACACTTCAGCTGGGTCTGGATCACTGGACCCTGAGACTGGTCTCTCACACAATGAGCCTCACATTCACACACACTTCAGCTGGGTCTGGATCACTGGAGCCTGAGACTGGTCCCTCACACACTGAGCCTCACATTCAGACACACTTCAGCTGGGTCTGGATCACTGGACCCTGAGAGTAGTCCCTCACACACTGAGCCTCACATTCACACACACTTCAGCTGGGTCTGGATCACTGGACCCTGAGGCTGGTCCATTACAAGCTTTGCCTCACATTCACACACACTTCAGCTGGGTCTGGATCACTGCACCCTGAGACTGGTCCCTCACACACTGAGCCTCACATTCACACACACTTCAGCTGGGTCTGGATCACTGGACCCTGAGACTGGTCCCTCACACACTGAGGTACACATTCACACAGACTTCAGCTGGGTCTGGATCACTGGATCCTGAGACTGGTCCCTCACACACTGAGCCTCACATTCACACCCACTTCAGCTGGGTCTGGATCACTGGACCCTGAGGCTGGTCCCTCACACACTGAGCCTCACATTCACACACACTTCAGCTGGGACTGGATCACTGGATCCTGAGGCTGGTCCCTCACACACTGAGCCTCACATTCACACACACTTCAGCTGGGTCTGGATCACTGGACCCTGAGACTGGTCCTTCACACACTGAACTTCACATTCACACACACTTCAGCTGGGTCTGGATCACTGGACCCTGAGACTGGTCCCTCATACACTGAGCCTCACATTCACACACACTTCAGCTGGGTCTGGATCACTGGACCCTGAGGTTGGTCCCTCTCACACTGAGCCTCACATGCACACAAACTTCATCTAGGTCTGGATCACTGGACCCTGAGACTGGTCCCTCACACACTGAGCCTCACATTCACACACAATTCAGCTGGGTCTGGATCACTAGACCCTGAGGCTGGTCCCTCCCACACTGAGCCTCACATTCACACACACTTCAGCTGGGTCTGGATCACTGGACCCTGAGACTGGTCCCTCACACACTGAGCCTCACATTCTCACACACTTCAGCTGGGTCTGGACCACTGGATCCTGAGACTGGTCCCTCACACACTGAGCCTCACATTCACACACACTTCAGCTAGGTCTGGATCACTGGACCCTGAGACTGGTCCCTCACACACTGAGCCTCACATTCACACACACTTCAGCTGGGTCTGGATCACTGGATCCTGAGACTGGTCCCTCACACACTTAGCCTCACATTCACACACACTTCAGCTGGGTCTGGATCACTGGATCCTGAGGCTGGTCCCTCACACACTGAGCCTCACATTCACACACACTTCAGCTGGGTCTGGATCACTGGATCCTGAGACTGGTCCCTCACACACTCAGCCTCACATTCACACACACTTCAGCTGGGTCTGGATCACTGAACCCTGAGGCTGGTCCCTCACACACTTAGCCTCACATTCACACACACTTCAGCTGGGTCTGGATCACTGGACCCTGAGACTGGTCCCTCACACACTGAGCCTCACATTCACACACACTTCAGCTGGGTCTGGATCACTGGATCCTGAGACTGGTCCCTCACACACTGAGCCTCAGATTCACACACACTTCAGCTGGGTCTGGATCACTGGACCCTGAGACTGGTCCCTCACACACTGAGCCTCACATTCACACACACTTCTGCTTGGTCTGGACCACTGGACCCTGAGACTGGTCCCTCACACACTGAACTTCACATTCACACACACTTCAGCTGGGTCTGGATCACTGGACCCTGATACCGGATATGTATCGAATGAGTTCGGACAATGGCTGGGTTTTCCTGCAGATAGTGAGCCTCAGTATGTTTTCGGTGAAGGAGAGCTTGATGAAAGCGACACTATTTTACTTTTCAAAAAGTTAGAATCACATTGCTGTCACAGTGCCCAATCGGACCTGCGGTCACAGATATCTGACAGCAGGCAATGGCCACCTGTGTCATTTCTTCCTGAGAAGAGTCTGCAGCTGTTCACACACCGTGCTACTGGTTCTCATTGCCAGTGGTGTTGTTACTCTGCAAACACCATTGTACAGAGACAGTGGGAAAGGGGACTCACTGCTGGAAACACCACCGTTCACAGACACCAGGACAATGGACTCACGGCCACAATCAACATCACTTCAGTTCCAATAAATTCCACAGATCCGCAGGTGATGGAGAAGCTGTTCGTGAACTGGAGAATGTAAACTTTCAAAGACAATACATGCTGATTGATATAATGATCTCTTTATTATTCTCCAGGATTTTCCACACACAAAAACCAATGCAGTTATCATTCACTTTCTGATATTCTTCAGCTATTAAATCGATAGGCGTATTCTCCTTTTACACTCCCCTGGGATAACCACGTGTTCTGATGTTCATCCGGCAATAAACATTCCATGGTCACAACATCCTAAACCTCAATGCTGGGACTTGTATCTCTCTGTGTCCAGGAGCATGATTTAATCCAATTATACTCCTACCGCTATTATAACCCACTGTCTACATAATGGTCTTCTACCTTGTTCACAGACACTTACATAGCAAACCGCAGGACTTGTCAGATATTGCCCAGTGTTATGTCTGAAGAAGCCTGGGCCTGAGTTGTAGCCTGCTGAGGTTCAGGTAAAATATAACTCAGGATACGATATGTGATGTAATGCAAATCTAATGTTGGGAATTGCTCTGAACTTTTCTTTCCTGAACTAAATTAAATATTATTCTCAGAGGATACTTCAACCCATTTTTCAGCTCATCTCTGAATTTAGTCTGGGTTACTGCATAAATACACGTGTTTGTACAGCAGCTTAAAAGCAGCAGCATGTAGCTGGTATAGTCTGCAATAAGCATCGGGTCATTGAAACTTGTAGAATAATAGTGGTTTGTAATTCGGTATAATAAGAAATATATCACATAGGTTGTCCAGAGCAGTATGAAGTTACCGGATATAGCGAAGAGTAAGATGATGGATTTCCTTCGGTTCTCCATCTCCGGATCATTGTGATTCACATCTTTCTTGCTGCCCCTCAGCCTCCTGCGGACTCTGCTGGCCGCCAAAATGTATCCTACAGTCAGAGCATTGAGCAGCAATATCAGGAATATTGGGAGCAGTGGGGTAAAACAGCGGTTAATCCAGCCAAATGTTACCCAAGCAGTTACAGTGTAATACTCGGGTTTTTCATGACAGCCCCAGGGTACATTGTCGATTGAAAAGACGGGTACATATATAAAGAACCAGGGGATGTTTTTTATACAGAACAGCAGGCACACGGTTCCTATAACCAGGGATGCAGTTTTCTCGGTGCAATATTTAGTCCTCAGCTTCTGGCAACAAATGGTAACAAAACGATCGAAAGTGAAAGCGATGGTTAACCAGACAGAAATATCGGTGACTGCACGCATCAGCGCTAGGTGGAAAGAACACACAGGTGTGATGAGCAGGAAGGTAGTCGGGAAATAATAATCATTAATCCGAACCAGTATCACATCAGTGATAATGACCAGTAGATCCGCCGCTGACATGGTCACCAGGTAGCGAGTGATACATCTGGAGAGACCGCACTTTCCCCGGGACAGGATCACAATCGTCACCACATTAGCTGTAAAAGGGAAACACACAGGAACAGGGAATCAGCCGTCAGGTTACAGCAAGGGAGCCAGTTACACAGGATTTGGTGTGAAATGTACTTTACTGCAGGATCTGGGGACTGGAACTGAACTCTTTACCGCTGCTAGAATTGTCCAGCAGAACAGGATTTTAACATACAATTGCAATGTTAAATATCTGTGAGTGTGGGGTAAATACCCGAAAATAAACGATTCACAAAGAGTATAGAATATACAAATAGACTCTGGAAATTTCCTCGGAGCTGTTACCCTTCTGCCACTGCAACTTCGGAGAAAGTGGTGTAGAAATCCACCGGAGATCCGAGTAAACTACTGGCCATTTAAATGTATGAATAAATGGAGAGTGTGAGAAGGAGTTATGGATAATTGTGAAAAGTAGCAGTTCAATGACGGAGGAGGGAATGAACAGGAAACAAATTGAAAATCAGTCATGAATGGTCAATTCTAAATTGGGAGATGTTTGGGGAGCGGTGAGAATAACGCCTGACCGAAATGCAGTGAATACTAAAGGGGAACAACCGAGGGTGAGACAAAGTGCGGGATTTGGGTCCGTGGATAGGAAAGGGGAGCGGATACAAGGTGTGGGTACGAAATGGCTCAGAGTTCTCATGTTGTGTTCGCAGACTGGAGGCTATGAGTAAAGACCTTTGGACAAACTACTGTCAAACACCACGATAATAGGGGAGTTGGTATGTTTCAACTCAACCAAGTTGCAACAGTTACGTTTATAATCCACGAGATGAACATTTAATCTGATCAACGGACCTCTTGGCCAGAAGTCTCAGGTCTTTACATTGGTGTCTTGTACAGTGCAACCCCCATCTGGACAAACTCTAACAATAACCACAAGCGGGAGAAGTTCAGATGTGATCATGAACAAACAACCTTATCTTGCACCTTCTTCTGTGATCCTAGGAAAAATATACATTCCAAAGTACACAATGGCACAAGGGGCATAATCTTCACCTCGCTTTTGACGCCTCTAATAATGCAGCAAACTTCAGAGGGAGCTGTGGGTGGCGATCTCTAGACCGAAGCAAAGATACAGTACAAGTGACAATAGAGCCTGCAGTCCAGCCCAGGAGATACCTGCCGAGATTCAGCTTCAGAAAGGCTGAGTGGTAAGGTCTTAGCTCTGAATTGGCAGAATCCATCTTTAATATTAATCCGGCACATAGCAATATGGAGAATCTGTCTCTCTGGTGAGAAAGACTGGCGGAAAGTACATCCCAGGGGATGTGGGACATTATATGTACCTGAGCTTCCAGCACAATCTATCAACAATGTAAGATATGCTCAGAAGTGTTTGATTCGGATTCCTTTGGTGTGCAGGATAGTGTGACATATAGCAGTTGTTCCAACTTGATATACGTAAAGAGCTCCATGTGATCATTTGTAAAGAAATAGAGACAGACAGAGAGCGAGAGAGAGACTACATATACAAAAGAAACATCGGCACTGAAAAGATATCCTGAACAAGATAAGGCGGCTGGTGTAGAAATAATTAACTGCATTCCCGTTCAACTGTGTTTAGACAATACAGTCTTAGCTGGAAATTAAATCACATGAGTATATAAGATTAATATAGTTAAGTATGAGTGTGGGGTATGTGGGGTGGGGGGGGGGGTGTGGTTACCATGGATACAGAAGTATAATGGAAATCTACAGAGAAAAATGGACAAAGTAACTCTGAATCAAACACAAGAGATGGGCCGTCCTGTGCTGTTTACAAGACGGAGGTGGGCCTCCTTCTTGAACCGCTGCAGTCCGTGTGGTGACGGTGTTCCACAGAGTTGTTAGCTGGTGAGCTGCATGAAATAATGGCGAAGATATCAGGAGAAAATTTTTCCGCCTGTCTTAGCAAATGGCCAAATCTGTCAGTAATTTATGTATCTGAACTATACAACCTCATAAAAGTTGCTAAAATCATGTCCCCTGTTCAGTAATTTTCAAACCACTTTATTAATTCAACTATTGGAACATTATTTCAACAACAACAATAATTTCTACTTATATAGCGCCTTTATAAAACTTCCCGAGGTGCTTCACAGGAGTGTGACAAGACATAACAAATAAATTTGGCACTGAGCCACATAAGAATAAATTACGACAGATGACCAAAAGTTTGGTCAGGGGTAGGTTATAAGCACTGTCTTCAAGGAAGAAAGGGAGGTATAGAGGCGGTGAGGATTTAGGGAGGCTGTTCCAGAGCTCAGGGCTCGGACAGCTGAAGGCACGGCCACCAATGTTTGAGCAGTTATAATCAGGGATACACAAGAGGGTAGAATTTGAGGAGCGCAGATATCTTGGGAGGTTGCGATTTTGAAGCAGTTTACAGAAATAGCGAAGAACGAGACCATGGAGGGATTTGTACACAGAAGGAGAGTTTTGAAGCCGAGGTATTGTTGAACCGGGATCAGTGTAGCTCAGCGAGCACAGGGGTGAAGGGTGAGTGGGATTTCGTGCGAGATTGGAAATGCACTGGCGAGTTTTGAATGACTTCAAGTTTACATAGGGTAGAATGTAGGAGGTCAGCCAGGAGAGTGTTGGAGCTGTACAAACTCAAGGTAACAAAGGCATGGATGAGGATTTCAACAGCAGAGGAGCTGAGGCAGGGGCGAAGACGGGCAATGTCATATCGCAGATATGTGGCCAGAAGATCATTTCACTTTCTAAAGGACACCTAGTTTGCGAACTCTCTGCTTCAGTCACAGGCAGAAGCATGGGAGAGGGATCGAGTCGATGGTTAGTGAATACAGTTTGTGGCAGGAACCAAAGAGAATGTCGTCAGTCTTCCCAATATTTAATTAGAGAAATATTCTGTTCATCCAGTACTGGATGTCGGACAAGCAGTCTGCCAATTTAGAGACCTTGGAGGGGTCGAAAGAAGTGGTGGTGTGATGGAGCTTGGTATCATCAGTCCACATGTGGAGACTGACGCTGTGTTTTCGGATGATGTCAAGAGGCAGCATATAGTGGAGAAACGCGAGGGTGCCAAGGATAGTTCCTTGGGGAACACGATATGCAACGATTTGATCGTGGGAATATAAGTGAATGCAAGTGATGTTCTGTCTACAATTATGGAGAAATGGATGGGACAAGGTGAGTGCAGTCCCACCCAGCTGGAGGGTGGTGAAGAGGCATTGGAGGAACATGGAGCACTCAAACATATCAAAGGTTGCGGACATGTCGAGATTGTTGAGGGAAAGGTTACTTTTGTCAATGTCACAAAGGATGACTTTTGTGACTTTGATGAGAGCTGTTTCGGTAGTGTGGCTTGGCGGAAACTAGAATAAAGGGTTTAAAACATGGAGTTCCGGGAGGCGACAACATGTTCAAGGACTTGGGAGTGGACATTGAGGTTGGAGAGGGGGCGGTAGTTTGCAAGCTGAATAGTGTCAATGGTTTTTTGAGGAGAGGGGTGATGACGGTAGATTTGAAGGAGACGAGAGGACATGAGCTGAGAGTACCGTTAACTATGTCAGCTAACACGGGAGTCAGAAAAGGAAGTTGGGTGGTGATCAGCTTGGTGGGAATAGGATCAAGTGAGCAGGAAGTGGGTCTCATGGATAAGATGAGCATGGAGAGGTCAAGAGGGGCAGATCAGGGAGAGACTAGAGAGAGATGCGACTTCATGGCTAGGGCAGGGTGGAAACTTAGGGGAAGTTTGACCCGTTGGGCTCGAGGTAGGAAGAGAAGTGGCAGAGGCAGCTGATTGGGTGGTCTCAATCTTTGAGATAAATAATTCCATGAGCTACTCACACTTGTTGTTGGAGGTGAGTGTGGTGGAGACTGGGGAGAGGGGTTTCACAAGAAGGTTAACAGTCGAGAATACTAGCCGGGGGTTATGTTTGCATTCTATAATGGTGCTAGAATAGTGAGCAGTTTTGGCAGACATGAGTAGGGCCCGATAATACTTTATGTGATCTAGCCAAATCTGGCGTTGATTGGTTAAACCAGTTGTCCGCCACATCCGTAGAAGTCTGCGATCCTTTTACTTGAGTGAGCGAGAATGAGGGCCGTACCAGGGGAAAGGCCAGGGTGAGAGAGATTAATTGTTTTAATAGGATCTAGGGCATCAAAGGTGATGGTGAAGGGATATTTGGGGAGATTAGTGGCTGCAGAAATGGCATTGCCAATTAATTCATTATCTCCTCGCTTTGAACAGAGTCATAGTTTAAATAGTGGTGATACCTGATTCACAAATATTCTAGTAACAAAACGATTTGAAAATTAATCTTGTTGCTATTGCAGCTGCTATATAATGACAGGACTAAAAGGAAACAATGTCCTTCTCTCACAGAATCCAAACACCACTGTTGCCAGTTACAAAACAAAATATCATTACTATTATATCTTACTGTTTCTATTTCCCAAGCTCTCGATCTCTTCAGTCTCCGGTTCCACTGACAGTGCAATGTCCCAAATATAATCATTACATGTGTTTATAACTGATTGTAAATGTTTAAAAATGAAATTTGCGGCCATAGGGCATAACTGTGCTTGGTGCACGAATTCAGCTCTGAATAAATACATCAACACTGTGGTTTCAGGAATTGCTTGAAAACACAACCGTATTTGTCAGAAAAGGTGTGCAATAAAACACTTGTTTGTTACAGTCTAGCAAAGTTAATATAGACCTTCACTCTTTGTCAGAAGATGGTTTCTACAACTTCGTAACATACCTTGTCATGTAACTAAATGTCTATATATATGCACACAGCAAGGTCGATAAACACAACATCTAGTTGGTTAAGTTGGCTAAGGTTTGCTTTATTCGAAAACACTGCCATGGGAAAGTCAGTGCATACGAATGTGAGCCTAGATTTTCGACAGGGTGTCAAACCCATAAACTTCTGATTCAGATGGGAGCCCCGGCTGTTACATTTAAAGGCCAGGTAGATAAGTTAACCAGAGCATGCAAAGAGGAGAACATTAGCGAGGGGTTCCTGACGCTGCTAACGATTAACTGAAACAATTTCACATTCTAACGACATCCCACTGTGTGAATACTGGGCTCATTCTCACTGAGAATCGCATTGCTCCGAGACATTCCATGTAAAACAATGTTAGATTTTGAGTTGGAGATTCAAAAACATTGTAATATCAATAAACATCTCGGAAAGTTTGGAGGAAATGGAGGACAGATATTCTCGGAATTTCCGATAGTGACCCAAACCTGACAAATAATCACCTCAGGACCGACAGAACAATGACCAGGCCCTCCAGGTAATACAGCGAGACACGGATTTATGCAATCGGTAACCTGTTAAAATGAGTGCTGGAACCTCTATAGGCTGCAGGATATCATCGGACATTTTTTCCTGTAGAACATTCAGATACACTGAAATTGGACCTGCGATTACCGGAAATCTCATTGCAGAAATGATGACTCTGGTGCTTGACGTATAGGAACGCAGGATTTGATCATTCTGCCCCACAAGCCTTTTCCACCATTCCAGTAGACCATGGGTGATCGTCACCCTCACTCCAATTACCGTCTTAGTTCCATATCCCTTGATACCCTGACCTTAACAAATCTATCGATCAGAGTCTGTAAAATTGCAACTGACCATTAATTGACAGAATTTTGGGAGAAGGAGTGTTAGATTTCTCCTCGACTTTGTGTGAGAAAGTGTTTCGTGATTTCACTCCGAGCTCCAATTTTAAGATAATGCCTTCTGCTTTAGATTACACCGCCACAGGAAACAGTTTCTGTGCCTCCACTATCGAACACTTTATCTATTTAAATAGCTCGGTTATATCACGTTTCACCCTTCTAAACACAATGGAATACAAGGCAAGGTTATGTAAACTTTCCTCATATTTGAATACTTTAAACCGTGGTATCAGTCTGGTTAACTTGTGCTGAAACCCCTCGAAGGCCAATCCATCTATCCTGCGATATGTTGCCCAAAACTGAACGTATATATTCCAAATGGGATCTGACCAAATCTCTGTACAGCGAGAACAGCACGTCCTCAGTTGTAAATATCTTCCCCCTTGTGATAAAAGCTAAAATTCTCTCAACATTTATCCCTATTCTGTGGTTCCTTCCGTGCAACCAACTATCGATCCAAGTCGTAAGATTACCGCTAATTACGTGGGTTCCCATTTTTACGAATAATAACTGAAAAACATTATCAAAGCAGGGACTTAACTGACAATGTAATACAATTTGAGACGATGGGTACAGACATTCCAATGCACCGAGTACTGATCATATTTATTGTTAAAATTACCGCAGCTGACACAATATTGAATGGAAATAACAATTTGGCGCTTTTGCTTCACAAACTAAGCACGTTACCGGGAACACCAATTACCACGCCGAGAAGTGGAACATCGCAAATGGTAATACAATAAATCAAACTGTATTGATCTCTGAGAAATGATGGGGACTCTTGGTGCGACACTTGTTACAACGGACCATGTGAGCTGATATAGTGAGAGATACTCTTAGTAATACAGGGGCGAAACTTGCAGTAGGAGCATTAGGCTGCATTGATCCTGAGATTTGTGAGAGTCAGCGGGACAGTGAGACAACTCACTTCAATCTGTTCTCATTGAGTAACCTCTTCAAACAGACTCTGCAGAGTGTTAAAAACAACAGCCGTAATATTGTACTTTAATGCTGATCATGTTTCTTCAAACACAAACATGCAAGGCAATTTATTAGTACAGGATTCTGGGAACTCAGGAGACATAGTGTGAGATTTCAGTTTCCCAACTGAAGTGGGAAAGTTAGTCAGTGGTACAATGGGTGATACAACACACTGGTTCGATACCCTGGGCTCTGCCACATAAACTGTAAATGTGAGATAGAGGAATTTAATACAGACACAGATTATAGGGCGATATGACAGATGTGTATAAAATTATTGACAGGATGGAAGAAGGTAGATAGAAGCAGACTGATTCCAGTAGATGTGTGTTGCAGAATGAGGCGCTGTAGAAAGAAGATGAAATAGAAGACAATGGAACAGAGAGAAGAGAGAGCGGGAGAAGCTTTTTTATACAGGGATTGGGGAGGAGGTGGAGTTCAGTCACATGGATAGAGATTGAGGCAGAAACTGTCAGAATTCAAAGTAGATTGGGTCCGTGGCTGGAGGAAGAGGCGAGAAAGGGATATGGAGACCGGGTGGGTAAATGTGACTAGAAATTCCTCTATCTCTCAGTATCTGAAGCGAAATTAAAGTGAATATGAGTGGATCACCGAGCGGACAGACTTACTGAGGGGACAGTCGATGTTATATCACCCTGCAAGCGTTTGGTCTGAACAATAAATTTGTCCGGTTAGTATAAAGGGACCATGACCCGGCATGGAGACGGTGCTTTGGTTAAAATGCAGGTATTGAATCTAAAACGGGTTTTTAAATGTGGACAAACCCAGGACAGCTGCATAGAGCGCCGCTGCCTTGGTCCAATCGCTCTCTCACAGCACGGATTCCCGGTCTGACCTGTACCGCTGCAGGAATGGATGTGACAGAAACCAGCTGCCTCCCACCGGCTGAAGGCAGAACAATCTCCGCCGGGAGGGTGAAGGCGAGTCTGAGAACAGGCTGGTCACCGGTCAGTGGAGAAGATGAGGGAGAGAGTCTGTGTTCCTGCATGGAGCACAATCCCACTCTCGGCATGGATTGTGATCACCAGGAATAATATCCGGCACTTTGCTGGAACCAGACCGAGAACAGCGGGTAGATTCTGATTAACGGGACTGAACAAATCCCGGTCCTGACTGTCCGAATTCCCAGGTATATGTCCATGATCGGCTGTCAGTGTCTGTCTCCACAGCGGGAGTCAATGGAGCATTTTACAACACGCTGAATGTTCAGTACAATATAATCTGTCAGATATTACCGAGTGTTACGGGAAAGGAAAGCAGGCATGGAAACATGAGATTAAAATAATCCATTAAATCACTCATTGCACGATTCTCAGATAAAACCGAACCAGTTTGAAAGAATTTACATGGGGGAAATAATCTGAAGATATTATGCGGGGGGTTAAAGAAAATTAGAAAGGCACCAAATGATCAGTCACTTAAAAAGGTCGAGCGGGAAATACAGTCACTGACTCTCAGCCTTTTAATTGAATTGAGAAGAATAGTTTAAAAATATAATTACTGACATAAGATCAGGAATAAAGTTAATGCCAACTTTATTCACGACGTTAGTAACGGAATATAATCACTTACCGGGGATTCCCACGGCTGCTATAATCGGATAGTAAATCATTCCTGCCTGTACAACTGGTGGTAACCAGGAAAATGGATAGGCGACGGCCGGAACACTCATTCTGTCCGAGAAGTGATGCTGACTCTTGGCACTGAACACAGGGCTCCAACTGACTGTGAGATGAGAGCTGAAGAGAAAAACGTAATTATAATTGCGGGAGATTTCCCGTGGGACCATGAAAGATCAGGAGCATTGATATTACTTCCAGTCATTTGGCAGCGCGTCAACACCCTGCACAGTAATGTTTGTGCTGCACTAATTATATCCAAACTAATAATACAAGTGTTTGACGTGAAACCACCCAAAGATTGGATGATATTTTGCTCACATTTCCAACTAACAATGTACAGAAAGCCGGGCTCTGCCGGCAATGCTGCACCACATTTAACAGAAGCAGCTCCAGTTTTCCTCCTGGTATGTGAGACGGTTAAATCCTGTCGATGCACCAACTGAATTCCCCGAATTCTGAAACATGTTTCAATGTTTACACCACTCCGGGCGTCCGTCACTCATCCGTCTCACTGAGGGAGTTCTGGTTGGCAATTGAATCAGAAATATATGTCTTTAGCACGGAAGGGGTCGGGCATTGCACTAGCACCTTGCAGAAAAATGAATGTAAATTATAGTGTAAAAAGTTGCTGAATTAATAGTGCAGAAAATGCAGTCTCATACTACAGCTCACTCACTTATTTTGCCTGCATATCGTAAAATTGTCAAAATAATGCTTGGTGATGAAGCGGAACAAGAAATTGCAAAAATTCCGCTGTCTGACCATACAATTCGGAGAAGGATAAATGATATGTCATCTAACATTGAAGAAAATGTAGCCCAGAAACTTACAAACTCGAATTTTGCTTTGCAAATCGACGAGTCGGTCGACATTATTGGTAAAGCACAATTATTATCATTTGTTCACTTCATGAATGAAAACGAGATATTGCACCAATTTCTGTGCTGTACAGAACTTCCAAAAAATACTAGAGGTCAAGACATGTTTGATTCTGTGAATTCATATTTAGAAGACTTCAAAATTTCCTGGGACTCATGTGTTGTAATCTGCACGGACCGTGCTCCATCTGTGGTGGGACATGTCAAAGGATTCATTACCCTCGCAAAAAAAATAATACCAACCATTCCCTTGGCAATTAGCAAACAGTCTCGAGGCCCTTAGCAGCCGGTCCCCTGGCCCTCAACCACCAGTCCCATGGCCCTTGACAACCGGTCCCAAAGCCCTCGGTAACCGGTCCCGCGGCCCTTAGCAACCGGTCTCTTGGCCCTTCACAGCCGGTCTCTTGGTCCTTCACATCCGGTCTCTTGGCCCTTCACATCCGGTCTCTTGGCCCTTCACAACCGGTCTCTTGGTCCTTCACATCCGGTCTCTTGGCCCTTCGCAACCGGTCTCTTGGCCCTTCGCAACCGGTCTCTTGGCCCTTCACAACCGGTCTCTTGGCCCTTCGCAACCGGTCTCTTGGCCCTTCACAGCCGGTCTCTTGGCCCTTCGCAACCGGTCTCTTGGCCCTTAGCAACAGGTCTCTTGGCCCTTAGCAACAGGTCTCTTGGCCCTTAGCAATTGGCCCCTTGTACCTTAGCAGCATGTCTCTTGGCCTTAGTAACAGGTCTCTTGGCCGTCAGCCATCAATCACTTGGCCCTTCGCAAACCGTCACATGGCCCTTAGCAACCGGTCTCTTAGCACCTTCACAACCGGTCTCTTGGTCCTTCACAACCGGTCTCTTGACCATTCACAACCGGTCTCTTGGCCCTTCGCAACCGGTCTCTTGGCCGTCAGCCATCAATCACTTGGCCCTTCGCAAACCGTCACATGGCCCTTAGCAAACAGTCTCTTGGTCCTTCACAACCGGTCTCTTGGCCCTTCGCAACCGGTCTCTTGGCCCTTAGTAACCGGTCTCTTGGCCCTTAGCAACAGATCTCTTGGACGTCAGCCATCATTCACTTGGCCCTTCGCAAACCGTCACATGGCCCTTAGCAAACGGTCTCTTGACCTTAAGCAACCTGTCCTTTGGCCCTTAGCAGATGCTCCCTTGGCCCACAGCAACCAACACTTGGCCCTTAGCAACTGGTGCTTCGGCCCTCAGCCACCAGTCCCTTGGCCCTAAGTACCCGGTCATTTGGCCCTCAACAACCTGTCTCTTGGCCCTCAACAACCGGTCCCTTGTTCTTTAACAACCGGTCCCTTGTTCTTTAACAACCGGTCCCTTGTTCTTTAACAACCAGTCCCTTGGCCCTTGGCAAGTTGTTCCAAGGCCCTCGGCAACCAGTCTCTTGACCTCGGCAACCGGTCCCTTGGCTCAAAGCAACTGGTCTCGTGACCCTCTACCACCATCACTTTGCCCTCAGCCACCAGTAACTTGGCCCTCTGTAACCGGTCCTTTGGTCCTTAGCAACCGGTCCCGTGGACCTTAGCAGACAATCCCATGGCCCTTAGCCACCAGTCCCATGTCCTTGGCAACAAGTCGCTTAGCCCTCAGCAGCTGGTCCATTGCTGCTCAACAACTGGACTCTTGCAACTTAGCAGCCAACCCTTGGCCCTCAGCAACCGGTTCCTTAGTCACAGGTCCGTTGGCCCTCAGCAACTTGGTCCTCAGCAATCGACCCCTTGGCCCTCAGCAACCAGCCCCTTGGCGGTTAGCACCCAACACTTGCCACTTAGCACCAGGTCCCATCGCCCTGAGCAACAGGCCCTTAGCCCTCAGCCTCTGGGCGTTTCGCTCTTAGCAACAAGGAACTTAGCCCTTCGCAACCTGTCCCTTGGCCCTTAGCAACCAATGCCCTAACCTTAGCGACAAGTCGCTTGACACTCAGCCGCCCGATCCTTAGCCCTCAGTCACTGGTTCCTTGGCCCTTAGCACCCAGTTCCTTGGCCCTGAGCAACCAGTTCCTTGGCCCTTAGCAATCAGTCCCATGGCCCTTAGCAAACAGTCTTTAGGCCCTTCGCAGCCGGTTCCTTGGCCCTTAAGCAGTATAATGTGGCTAAATGTAAGGTTATCCACTTTGGTAGCAAAAACAGGACGGCAGATAATTATCTGAATGGTGACAGATTAGTAAAAGGGGAGGTGCAAAGAGACCTGGGTGTCAAGGTACTTCAGTCGTTGAAGGCAGGCATGCAGGTACAGCAGGCAGTAAAGAAACCAAATGGCATGCTGGCCTTCATAGCGAGGGGATTTGAGTATAGGAGTAGGGAGGTCTTACTGCAGTTGCACAGGGCCTTGGTGAGACCACACGGTGAGTATTGTGTGCAGTTTTGGTCTCCTAATCTGAGGAAGGACATTCTTGCTATTGAGGGAGTGCAGTGAAGGTTCACTGGGATGGCAGGACTGACATATGAGGAAAGACTGGATCGGCTAGGCTTATACTCACTGAACTTAAGAAGAATGACAGGGGATCTCATAGAAACTTTTTACATTTTGATGGGACTGGACAGGTTAGATGCAGGAAGAATGTTCACGATGTTGGGGAAGTCCAGAACCAAGGGTCACAGTCTAAAGATAAGGGGTAAGCCATATAGGACTGAGCTGAGGAGAATCTTTTTCACCCAGAGAGTTGTGAATCTGTGGAATTCTCTACCATCGAAAGTTGTTAAGTCCAGTTCATTGGGCATATTCAAAAGGGAGATAGATGTCACCCTTGCAGCTAAAAGATCATGGGATATGGAGACAAGGCAGGGGTGGGGTACTGAGGTTGCATGATCAGCCATGATCATGTTGAATGGTAGTGCAGGCTCGAAGGGCCGAATGGCCTATTTTCCATGTTTCTTTGTTTAGCCAGTGGTCCCTTGGCCCTCAGCAACTGGTCCCTTGGCTCTGAGCAACAGATCCCTTGGTCCATAGCAACCGGTCTCTTGATGCTAAGAAAACGGTTCCTTGGCCCTTAGCAACTGATCTCTTGGCCGTTAGCAGCCAACACTTGCCACTTAGCCCTCAGCCACTGGTCGTTTCGCTCTGAGCAGCAAGGTACTTGGCCTTTAGCAACCAGTCCGTTGCCCATAGCAACTGGTCCCTTGCTGCATAGCAACCAACACTTGGCTCTTCGCAACCGGTGCCTTGGCCCTCAGCCACCAGAAACTTCATGCTCAGCCACCCGATCCCTAGCCCTCAGCCACCGGTCGTTTCGCTTCTGGCAGCAAGGCACTTGGGCCTTACGAACCAGTCCTTGTCCCTTAGCAACTGGTCCCTTGTTCCTTAGCAACAGGTCCCTTGTCCCTTAGCAGCTAGGCCATTGGCCTTTAGCAACTGGTCCCTTGGCCCTTAGCAACAGGTCCCTTGTCCCTTAGCAACTAGGCCATTGGCCCTTAGCAACTGGTCCCTTGTCCCTTAGCAACTGGTCCCTTGTCCCTTAGCAACAGGTCCCTTGTCCCTTAGCAACTAGGCCATTGCCCCTTAGCAACTGGTCCCTTGTCCCTTAGCAACAGGTCCCTTGTCCCTTAGCAACTAGGCCCTTGGTCCTTAGCAACTAGGCCATTGGCCCTTAGCAACTGGTCCCTTGTCCCTTAGCAACTGGTCCCTTGTCCCTTAGCAACAGGTCCCTTGTCCCTTAGCAACTAGGCCCTTGGCCCTTAGCAACTGGTCCCTTGGCCCTTAGCAATTGGTCCCTTGGCCCTTAGCAACTAGGCCCTTGGCCCTTAGCAACTGGTCCCTTGTCCCTTAGCAACTTGTCCCTTGTCCCATAGCAACTGGTCCCTTGTCCCTTAGCAACTAGGCCCTTGGCCCTTAGCAACTGGTCCCTTGTCCCTTAGCAACTAGGCCCTTGTCCCTTAGCAACAGGTCCCTTGGCCCTTAGCAACTGGTCCCTTTTCCCTTAGCAACTAGGCCATTGGCCCTTAGCAACTGGTCCCTTGGCCCTTAGCAACTGTTCCCTTGTCCCTTAGCAACTGGTCCCTTGTCCCTTAGCAACAGGTCCCTTGTCCCTTAGCAACTAGGCCATTGGCCCTTAGCAACTGGTCCCTTGGCCCTTAGCAACTGGTCCCCTGTCCCTTAGCAACTAGGCCCTTGGCCCTTAGCAACTGGTCCCTTGTCCCATAGCAACTGGTCCCTTGGCCCTTAGCAACTGGTCCCTTGGCCCTTAGCAACTGGTCCCTTGGCCCTTAGCAACTGGTCCCTTGTCCCTTAGCAACTAGGCCCTTGGCCCTTAGCAACTGGTCCCTTGGCCCTTAGCAACTGGTCCCTTGTCCCTTAGCAACTAGGCCCTTGGCCCTTAGCAACTGGTCCCTTGGCCCTTAGCAACTGGTCCCTTGGCCCTTAGCAACTGGTCCCTTGTCCCTTCGCAACTAGGCCCTTGGCCCTTAGCAACTGGTCCCTTTTCCCTTAGCAACTGGTCCCTTGTCCCTTAGCAACTAGGCCCTTGGCCCTTAGCAACTGGTCCCTTGGCCCTTAGCAACTGGTCCCTTGTCCCTTAGCAACTAGGCCCTTGGCCCTCAGCAACTGGTCCCTTGGCGCTTCGCAACAAGTCTCTCGTCCCTTAGCAACTGGTCTCCTGACCCTCTGCCACCAAGTGCCAAGGCACTCAGCAACCAGTCACTTGGGCCTTGGCACCCAATCATTGCCTCTAAGCAAACAGTCCCTTGGCCTGAACCACCATGGCTTTTCCCTCAGCAACTGCCATGTTTGTCCTCAGCAACCAGTCCCTTGGCGCTCAGGATCCGGTCCCTTGGCACTCAACAAGCGGTCCCTTGGCCCTCAACAACCGGTCCATTGGCTCCCAGCATCTGTACCTTGGTGCTCAGCAACTGGACCCTTGGCCCTCAGCAACTGGGCCCTTGGCCTTCAGCAGTCAATCTTTTGGCCCTCAGGAGCCAGTCCCTTGACCTTCAACCACCAGTCCCATAGCTCTTAGAAACCGTTCCCCTGGCCCTCAGCAACCGGTCCCTTCGCCCATAGCAACCGGTCCCTTGGCCCTTAGCAACCAGTCCCTTGCCAGTCATCAACCAGTCAATTGGCCCTCAGCCACTGGTCCCTTGGCCTTCAGCCATCGGTCATTTGACCCTCAGCCACTGGTCATTTGGCACTCAGCCACCAGTCATTTAACCCTCAGCCACCGGTCATTTGGCCCTTAGCAACCGGTCCCTTGGCCCTTAGCAACCGGTCCCTTGGCCATTAGCAGACAATCTCTTGCCACTTAGCAACCAGTCTCTTCGCCCTCAGCCACTGTTCTCTTCACCCTGAGCAACCGGACTTCAGCTCTCAGCCACCGGTCGTTTCGCTCATAGCAGCAAGGCACTTGCCCCTGAACGAAAAGTCCCTTGGGCCTTACCAACCGGCCCCTTGGCCCTAAGCAACTGTTTTATTGGCCCTTAGCAACCAGTCTGTAGGCCCTTGGAAACCCGTTATTTGGCTCTCTGTCACCAGTGCCAAGGCTCGCGGCAACCGGTCCCTTGGCCCTGAATCACCATTGCTTTGCCCTCAGCAACCGGCTGTTCTTCCCTCAGCCACCAGTCCCTTGGACCTCAGCCACTGTAACTTGGGCCTTACCAACAGGTCCATTGGCCCTTAGCAACTGGTCCCTTGGCCCTTAGCAACCAGTCCCTTGGCCCTAAGCAGGCAATCCCTTGTCCCTGAGCAACTGGTCCCTTGGTGCAAAGCAACTGGTCCATTGGCCTTCAGCAACTGGTCATTTGGCCATTAGCAACTGGTCATTTGGCCCTTAGCAACTGGTCATTTGGCCCTTAGCAACTGGTCATTTGGACCTTAGCAACTGGTTATTTGGCACTTAGCAATCAACCTCTTGGCCCTTAGCAACTGGTCCCTTGGTGCATAGCAAGCAGTCCCTTTGCCCGAAGGAACATGTCTCTTGGGCCTAAGCAACAGGTCTCTTTGTCCTGAGCAACCGGTCCCTTGGCCCTCAGCAACTAGTCCCTTGGTGCATAATAAGCAGTCCCTTTGCCCGAAGGAACACATCTCTTGGGCCTAAGCAACAGGTTCCTTTGTCCTGAGCAACCGATCCCTTGGCCCTCAGCAACTGGTCCCTTCTCCCTGAGCAACAAGCCCATTTGCCCTTAGCAACTGGTTCCTTGGCCTCCAGCAACCAAAATTTGGCCCTTAGCAACCGGTGCTTTGGCCCTCAGCGACAAAACCCTTGACACTCAGCCGCCCGATCCTCAGCCCTCAGTCATCGGTTGTTTTGCTCTAAGCATCCAGTCCCTTGGCCCTCAGCAACCAATCCCTTGGCCTCAGGAACCGCTCACTTGGCCCTGAACAACCTATCCCTTGACACGGAGCAGCTGGTCCCTTGGGCATTAGCAGCCAACTCTTGCCACGTAGCAACCGGTCCATCTCCCTGAGCAACCAGCCCTTAGCCCTCAGCAACTGGTCCCTTGGCCCTCAACAGCCGGTCCTTTGGTTCTCAGAAACCGGTCCCTTGGCCCGAAGGAACCGGTCCATTGGCCCTAAGGAACTAGTCCCTTGCGCGAAGGAAATGGTCCCTCGCCCTAAGGAACCGGTCCCTTGCCTGAAGCATCCAGTCGCTTGGCCTTAAGCAACATGTCCCTTCTCTCTGAGCAACGGGTGCATTGGTCCTCAGGCACCAGTCCCTTAGCCTTTAGTAAACAGTCCCTTGGCCCTTAGTAAGCAATCCCTTTGGCCCTTAGCAACCAGTCCTTTGGAAATTAGCAACCAATCCCTTTGGCCCTTAGCAACCAGTCCTTTGGAAATTAGCAACCAATCCCTTTGGCCCTTAGCAACCAGTCCTTTGGCTCTTAGCAACCGGACCCTTGGACCTTACCAACAGGTCCTTTGGCACTTTGCTACTTGTCCCTTGTCCATTAGCAACCAGGCCTTTGGCCTTTAGCAACCAGTCCCTTAGCCCTTAGCAAACAGTCCCTTAGCAGTTAGCGACCAGTCCTTTAGCCCTTTGCAACATGTCCCTTGGCACTTAGCATCCGATCCTTTGGCACTTAGGAAATGGTCCCTTGGCCATTAGCAACATGTCCCTTGGCCATTAGCAAAAGGTACTTTGGCCATTAGCACCGGTCCATTGGCCATTAGGAACAAGTCCCTTGCCGCTAATCAACCGGTCCCTTGGCCCTTAGCAACCGGTCCCTTGCCATTAATCAACCGGTCCCTTGGCCATTAGCAGCCAACACTTGCCACTTAGTAACAAGTCTCTTCGCCCTCAGCCACTGGTATCTTCGCCCTGAGCATCCGGACCTCAGCTCTCAGCCATCGGTTGTTTTGCTCTTAGCAGCAAGGCACTTAGCCCTCAGCCACCGGTCACTTTGCCCTCAGCCACTGATCACTTGGGCCTCAGCCACTGGTCACTTGGGCCTCAGCCACCGGTCGTTTGGCTCTCAGCCACCGGACGCTTGGCCCTCAGTGACTAGACCCTTGGCCCTCAGACACTGGTCACTTGAGCTTCAGCCATCGGTCCATTGGCCCTCAGCAACTAGACCCTTGGCCATCAGCCACCGGTCCCTTGGCCCTCAGCAACTAGACCATTGGTCCTCAGCCACCGGTCCCTTGGCCCTCAGCCACCGGTCCCTTGGCCCTCAGCCACCAGTCCCTTGACCCTCAGCAACTGGACCCTTGGCCCTCAGCCACCAGCCCCTTGGCCCTCAGCCCCTCAGCCACCAGCCCCTTGGCCCTCAGCCACCGGTCCCTTGGCCCTCAGCCACCGGTCCCTTGGCCCTCAGCCACCAGCCCCTTGGCCCTCAGCCACCAGTCCCTTGTCCCTCAGCCACCAGCCCCTTGGCCCTCAGCCAAAGGTCCATTGGCTCTCAGCCACCAGCCAATTGGCCCTCAGCCACCGGTCCCTTGGCCCTCAGCCACCGGTCCCTTGGCCCTCAGCCACCGGTCCCTTGGCCCTCAGCAACTAGTCCCTTGGTCCTCAGCCACCAGTCCCTTGGCCCTCAGCCACCGGTCCCTTGGCCCTCAGCCACCAGCCCCTTGGCCCTCAGCCACCGATCCCTTGGCCCTCAGCCACCGGTCCATTGGCCCTCAGCAACTAGACCCTTGGCCCTCAGCCACCGCTCACTTGGCCCTCAGCCACCAGCCCCTTGGCCCTCAGCCACCGGTCAGTTGGCCCTCAGCCACCGGTCCCTTGGCCCTCAGCAACTAGTCCCTTGGTCCTCAGCCACCAGTCCCTTGGCTCTCAGCGACCGTACCCTTGTCCCTCAGCCACCGGTCCCTTGTCCCTCAGCCACCGGTCCCTTGTCCCTCAGTGACCGGACCCTTGGCCCTCAGCCACCGGGTCCTTGATCCTCAGCCATTGGTCCCTTGACTCTCAGCAACCATTCCTTTGGCCATCACAACTGGTCCCTTGGCCCTCAGCAACCGGTCATTTAGCACTTAGCACCTGGTGATTTAGCCCTCAGCAATTGTTCTTTAGGCACTTCGCAATTGGTCCCTTGGCCCTCAGCCACCGGACCCTTGGCTCTCAGACACCGGTCCCTTGGCCCTCAGCGACTGGTCCCTTGGCTCTCAGCCACCGGACCCTTGGCCCTCAGCCATCGGACCCTTGGCCCTCAGCCACCGGACCCTTGGCCCTCAGCCACCGGACCCTTGGCCCTCAGCCACCAGACCGTTGGATCTCAGCGACCGGACCCTTGGCCCTCAGCGACTGGTCCCTTGGCTCTCAGCCACCGGACCCTTGGCCCTCCGCGACCGGACCCTTGGCCCTCAGCGACTGGTCCAAATGGCCCTCAGCGACCGGACCCTTGGCCCTCAGCGACTGGTCCCTTGGCTCTCAGCCACCGGACCCTTGGCCCTCAGCCACCTGACCCTTGGCCCTCAGCGACCGGACCCTTGGCTCTCAGCGACTGGTCCCTTGTCCATCAGCCACGGGTCCCTTGGCCCTCAGCCACCGGTCCCTTGGCACTGAGCAACCGGTCACTTGGCCCTCAGCCACCGGTCCATTGACCCATAGCCACCAGTCCCTTGGCCCTCAGCCACCGGATCCTTGGCCCTCAGCCACCAGTCACTTGGCACTGGACAACCGGTCACTTGGCCCTCAGCCACCGGTCCATTGACCCTTAGCCACCGTTCCCTTGGCCCTCAGCCACCGGGTCATTGACCCTCAGCCACCGGTCCATTGACACTTAGCCACTGGTCCCTTGGCCCTCAGCCAACAGTCTCTTGGCCCTCAGCCACAGGTCGCTTGACGCTCAGCCACCGGTCCCTTGGCCCTCAGCCACCGGTCCCTTGGCCCTCAGCCACCAGTCCATTTGCCCTCAGCCACCAGTCCCTTGGCACTGAGCAACCGGTCACTTGGCCTTCAGCCACCGGCCCCTTGGCCCTCAACCACCGGTCCCTTGGCCCTCAGCCAACAGTCTCTTGGCCCTCAGCCAACAGTCTCTTGGCCCTCAGCCAACAGTCTCTTGGCCCTCAGCCAACAGTCTCTTAGCGCTCAGCCACCCGTCCCTTGGCCTTCAGCCACTGGTCCCTTGGCCCTCAGCCACCGGTCCATTGGCCCTCAGCCACTGGTCCCTTGGCCCTCAGCCACCGGTCCCTTGGCCCTCAGCCACAGGTCCCTTGGTCCTCAGCCACCAGTCCCTTGGTCCTCAGCCACCAGTCCCTTGGCCCTCAGCCACCGGTCACTAGGCTCTCAGCCACCGGGTCCTTGACCCTCAGCCACCAGTCCCTTGGCCCTCAACCACCGGTCCCTTGGCCCTCAGCCACCAGCCCCTTGGCCCTCAACCACCGGTCCCTTGGCTCTCAGCCACCAGTCCCTTGGACCTCAGCCACCGGTCACTTGGCTCTCAGCCACCGGGTCGTTGACCCTCAGCCACCAGTCCCTTGGCCCTCAGTCACGGGGTCCTTGACACTCAGCCACAAGTCCCTTGGCCCTCAGCCACCGGTCCCTTGACCCTCAGCCACCAGTACCTTGGCTCTCAGCGACTGGACTCTTGGCCCTCAGCCACCGGTCCCTTGGCCCTCAGCCACCGGTCACTTGGCTCTCAGCCACCGCGTCCTTGCTCCTCAGCCACCAGTCCCTTGGCCCTCAGCCACCGGGTCCTTGACCCTCAGCCATCGGTCCCTTGACTCTCGGCAACCATTCCTTTGGCCATCACAACTGGTCCCTTGGCCCTCAGCAAGCGGTCATTTAGCAGTTGGCACCTGGTGATTTAGCCCTCAGCAGTTGTTCTTTAGGCACTTCGCAATTGGTCCCTTGGCCCTCAGCCACCGGATCCTTGGCTCTCAGCGACCGGACCCTTGGCCCTCATCCACCGGTCGCTTGGCCCTCAGCCACCAGTCCCTTGATTCTCAGCCACCAGTCCCTTGGTCCTCAGCCACCGGTCCCTTGGCTCTCAGCGACCGCACCCTTGGCCCTCATCCACCGGTCCCTTGGCCCTCAGCCACCAGTCCCTTGGTTCTCAGCCACCAGTCCCTTGGCTCTCAGTCACCGGGTCCTTGACCCTCAGCCACCAGTCCCTTGGACCTCAGCCACCGGTCACTTGGCTCTCAGCAACCGGGTCCTTGACCCTCAGCCACCAGTCCCTTTGTCCTCAGCCACCGGTCCCTTGACCCTCAGCCACCAGTCCCTTGACCCTCAGCCACCAGTCCCTTGGTCCTCAGCCACCAGTCCCTTGGCTCTCAGTGACCGGACCCTTGGCCTTCAGCCACCGGTCCCTTGGCCCTCAGCCACCGGTCACTTGGCTCTCAACCACCGTGTCCTTGACCCTCAGCCACCAGTCCCTTGGCCCTCAGCCACCGGGTCCTTGACCCTCAGCTACCAGTCCCTTGGCCCTGCGCCACCGGGTCCTTGACCCTCAGCCATCGGTCCCTTGACTCTCAGCAACCATTCCTTTGGCCATCACAACAGGTCCATTGCCCCTCAGTAACCGATCCCTTGGCCCTCAGACACCGGACCCTTGGCCCTCAGACAACGGTCCCTTGGCCCTCAGCGACCGGACCCTTGGCCCTCAGCGACCGCTCCCTTCTCCCTCAGCCACCGGACCCTTGGCCCTCAGACACTGGTCCCTTGGCCCTCAGACACCGGTCCCTTGGCCCTCAGACACTGGTCCCTTGGCCCTCAGCCACCAGTCCCTTTGTCCCTCAGCCACCGGTCCCTTTGGCCCTCAGCCACCGGTCCCTTTGGCCCTCAGTCACCGGTCCCTTGGCCCTCAGACACCGGACCCTTGGCCCTTCACCACCAGTCCCTTGGCCCTCAGCCACCGGTCCCTTGGCCCTCAGACACCGGTCCCTTGGCCCTCAGCCACCGGTCCCTTGGCCCTCAGCCACTGGTCCCTTGGGCCTCAGCGACCGGTCCCTTGGCCCTCAGCCACCATTCCCTTGGCCCTCAGCCACTAGTCCCTTGGCCCTCAGCCACTGGTCCCTTGGCCATCAGCCACCAGTACCTTGGCCCTCAGCAACTGGACCCTTGGCCCTCAGCGACCGCTCCCTTGTCCCTCAGCCACCGGACCCTTGGCCCTCAGTCACCGGTCCCTTAGCCCTCAGCCACCAGCCCCTTGGCCCTCAGCCACCGGTCCCTTGTCCCTCAGCCACCAGCCCCTTGGCCCTCAGCCACCGGTCCCTTGACCCTCAGCCACCGGTCCCTTGGCCCTCAGCCACCAGTCCCTTTTCCCTCAGCCACCAGTCCCTTGTCCCTCAGCCACCAGACCCTTGGCCCTCAGCCACCGGTCCATTGGCTCTCAGCCACCAGCCCCTTGGCCCTCAGCCACCGGTCCCTTGGCCCTAAGCCACCGGTCCCTTGGCCCTCAGCTACCGGTCCCTTGGCCCTCAGCCACAAGTCCCTTGGCCCTCAGCCAACGGTCACTTGACCCTCAGCCACCAGTCCCTTGACCCTCAGCCACTGGTCTCTTGGCACTCAGCCACCGGTCCCTTGACCCTCAGCCACCGGACGCTTGGCCCTCAGCCACCCGTCCCTTGGTCCTCATCCACCAGTCCATTGGCCCTCAGCCACTTGGTTCTTGACCCTCAGCCACTAGTCCCTTGGCCCTCAGCCACCGGGTCCTTGAACCTCAGCCATCGGTCCCTTGACTCTCAGCAACCATTGCTTTGGCCATCACAACTAGTCCCTTGGCCCTCAGCAACCGGTCATTTAGCACTTAGCACCTGGTGATTTAGCCCTCAGCAATTGTTTTTTAGGCACTTCGCAATTGGTCCCTTGGCCCTCTGCCACCGGTCCCTTGACTCTCAGCGACCGGACCCTTGACCCTCATCCACCGGTCCCTTGGCCCTCAGCCACCAGTCCCTTGGTTCTCAGCCACCAGTCCCTTGGTCCTCAGCCACCAGTCCCTTGGCTCTCATCGACCGGACGCTTGGCCCTCAGCCACCAGTCCCTTGACCCTCAGCCACCAGTCCCTTGGCACTCAGCCACCGGGTCCTTGACCCTCAGCCACCAGTCCCTTGGCCCTCCGCCACCGGGTCCTTGACCCTCAGCCATCGGTCCCTTGACTCTCAGCAACCATTCCTTTGGCCATCACAACAGGTCCATTGCCCCTCAGTAACCGGTCCCTTGGCCCTCAGACACCGGACCCTTGGCCCTCAGACAACGGTCCCTTGGCCCTCAGCGACCGGACCCTTGGCCCTCAGCGACCGCTCCCTTGTCCCTCAGCCACCGGTCCCTTGGCCCTCAGACACTGGTCCCTTGGCCCTCAGACACCGGTCCCTTGGCCCTCAGACACTGGTCCCTTGGCCCTCAGCCACCGGTCCCTTTGTCCCTTAGCCACCGGTCCCTTTGGCCCTCAGCCACCGGTCCCTTTGGCCCTCAGCCACCGGTCCCTTGGCCCTCAGACACCGGACCCTTGGCCCTTCACCACCAGTCCCTTGGCCCTCAGCCACCGGTCCCTTGGCCCTCAGATACCGGTCCCTTGGCCCTCAGCCACCGGTCCCTTGGCCCTCAGCCACTGGTCCCTTGGGCCTCAGCGACCGGTCCCTTGGCCCTCAGCCACCAGTCCCTTGGCCCTCAGCCACTAGTCCCTTGGCCCTCAGCCACTGGTCCCTTGGCCATCAGCCACCAGTACCTTGGCCCTCAGCAACTGGACCCTTGGTCCTCAGCCACCAGACCCTTGGCCCTCAGCCACCGGTCGCTTGGCCCTCAGCCACCGGTCCCTTAGCCCTCAGCCACCAGCCCCTTGGCCCTCAGCCACCGGTCCCTTGGCCCTCAGCCACCAGCCCCTTGGCCCTCAGCCACCGGTCCCTTGACCCTCAGCCACCGGTCCCTTGGCCCTCAGCCACCAGTCCCTTGGCCCTCAGCCACCAGTCCCTTGTCCCTCAGCCACCAGACCCTTGGCCCTCAGCCACCGGTCCATTGGCTCTCAGCCACCAGCCCCTTGGCCCTCAGCCACCGGTCCCTTGGCCCTCAGCCACCGGTCCCTTGGCCCTCAGCTACCGGTCCCTTGGCCCTCAGCCACAAGTCCCTTGGCCCTCAGCCAACGGTCACTTGACCCTCAGCCACCAGTCCCTTGACCCTCAGCCACTGGTCTCTTGGCACTCAGCCATCGGTCCCTTGACCCTCAGCCACCGGACGCTTGGCCCTCAGCCACCTGTCCCTTGGTCCTTAGCCACCAGTCCCTTGGCCCGCAGCCACCGGTCACTAGGCTCTCAGCCACCGGGTCCTTCACCCTCATCCACCAGTCCCTTGGCCCTCAGCCACCGAGTCCTTGACACTCAGCCACCAGTCCCTTGGCCCTCAGCCACCGGTCCCTTGACCCTTAGCCACCAGTCCCTTGGCCCTCAGTCACTGGTCCCATGGCCCTCAGCCACTGGTCCCTTGGCCCTCAGCCACCGGTCCCTTGGCCATCAGCCACTGGACTCTTGGCCCTCAGCCACCGGTCCCTTGGCCCTCAGCCACCGGTCACTTGGCTCTCAGCCACCGCGTCCTTGACCCTCATCCACCAGTCCATTGTCCCTCAGCCACTGGGTCCTTGACCCTCAGCCACTAGTCCCTTGGCCCTCAGCCACCGGGTCCTTGACCCTCAGCCATCGGTCCCTTGACTCTCAGCAACCATTGCTTTGGCCATCACAACTAGTCCCTTGGCCCTCAGCAACCGGTCATTTAGCACTTAGCACCTGGTGATTTAGCACAAACAATTGTTCTGTAGGCACTTCGCAATTGGTCCCTTGGCCCTCAGCCACCGGTCCCTTGACTCTCAGCGACCGGACCCTTGACCCTCATCCACCAGTCCCTTGGCTCTCAGCCACCAGTCCCTTGGTCCTCAGCCACCAGTCCCTTGGCTCTCATCGACCGGACGCTTGGCCCTCAGCCACCAGTCCCTTGTCCCTCAGCCACCAGTCCGTTGGTTCTCAGCCACCATTCCCTTGGCCCTCAGCCGCCGGTCACTAGGCTCTCAGCCACCGGGTCCTTGACCCTCAGCCACCAGTCCCTTGGACCTCAGCCACCGGTCACTTGGCTCTCAGCCACCGGGTCCTTGACCCTCAGCCACCAGTCTCTTGGCCCTCAGCCACCGGGTCCTTGACCCTCAGCCACCAGTCCCTTTGCCCTCAGCCACCGGTCCCTTGATCCTCAGCCACCAGTCCCTTGGATCTCAGCGACCGGACCCTTGGCCCTCAGCCACCGGTCCCTTGGCCCTCAGCCACCGGTCACTTGGCTCTCAACCACCGCGTCCTTGACCTTCAGCCACCAGTCCCTTGGACCTCAGCCACCAGTCCCTTGGCTCTCAGCCACCGGGTCCTTGACCCTCAGCCATCGGTCCCTTGACTCTCAGCAACCATTCCTTTGGCCATCACAACTGGTCCCTTGGCCCTCAGCAACCAGTCATTTAGCACTTAGCACCTGGTGATTTAGCCCTCAGCAATTGTTTTTTAGGCACTTCGCAATTGGTCCCTTGGCCCTCAGCCACCGGTTCCTTGACTCTCAGCCACCGGAACCTTCACCCTCAGCCACCGGTCCCTTGGCTCTCAGCGACCGGACCCTTGGCCCTCAGCCACCGGTCCCTTTGGCCCTCAACACTGGTCCCTTGGCTCTCAGCCACCGGTCACTTGGCTCTCAACCACCGCGTCCTTGACCCTCAGCCACCAGTCTCTTGGCCCTCAGCCACCAGTCCCTTGGCCCTCAGCAACTGGACCCTTGGTCCTCAGCCACCGGTCCCTTGACCCTCAGGCACCGGTCCCTTAGCCCTCAGCCACCAGCCCCTTGGCCCTCAGTCACCGGTCCCTTGGCCCTCAGCCACCAGCCCCTTGGCCCTCAGCCACCGGTCCCTTGGCCCTCAGCCACCGGTCCCTTGGCCCTCAGCCACCAGCCCCTTGGCCCTCAGCCACCAGTCCCTTGTCCCTCAGCCACCAGACCCTTGGCCCTCAGCCACCGGTCCATTGGCTCTCAGCTACCAGCCCCTTGGCCCTCAGCCACCGGTCCCTTGGCCCTCAGCCACCGGTCCCTTGGCCCTCAGCTACCGGTCCCTTGGCCCTCAGCCACAAGTCCCTTGGCCATCAGCCAACGGTCACTTGACCCTCAGCCACCAGTCCCTTGACCCTCAGCCACTGGTCTCTTGGCACTCAGCCACCGGTCCCTTAACCCTCAGCCACTGGACGCTTGGCCCTCAGCCACCCGTCCCTTGGTCCTTAGCCACCAGTCCCTTGGCCCGCAGCCACCGGTCACTTGGCCCTCAGCCACCAGTCCCTTGGCCCTCAGCCACCGGTCAATTGACCCTCAGCCACCAGTCCCTTGACCCTCAGCCACTGGTCTCTTGGCCCTCAGCCACCGGTCCCTTGACCCTCAGCCACCAGTCCCTTGGCCCGCAGCCACCGGTCACTAGGCTCTCAGCCACCGGGTCCTTGACCCTCAGCCACCCGTCCCTTGGTCCTTAGCCACCAGTCCCTTGGCCCGCAGCCACCGGTCACTAGGCTCTCAGCCACCGGGTCCTTCACCCTCAGCCACCAGTCCCTTGGACCTCAGCCACCGGTCCCTTGGCCCTCAGCCACCAGTCCCTTGGACCTCAGCCACCGATCACTTGGCTCTCAGCCACCGGGTCCTTGACCCTCAGCCACCAGTCCCTTGTCCCTCAGCCACCGAGTCCTTGACACTCAGCCACCAGTCCCTTGGACCTCAACCACCGGTCCCTTGGCCCTCAGCCACCAGTCCCTTGGCCCTCAGCCACCAGTCCCTTGGACCTCAGCCACCGGTCACTTGGCTCTCAGCCACCGGGTCCTTGACCCTCAGCCACCAGTCCCTTGGCCCTCAGCCACCGAGTCCTTGACACTCAGCCACCAGTCCCTTGGACCTCAGCCACCGGTCCCTTGGCCCTCAGCCACCAGTCCCTTGGACCTCAGCCACCGGTCCCTTGGCCCTTAGCCACCAGTCCCTTGGACCTCAGCCACCGGTCCCTTGGCCCTCAGCCACCGGTCCCTTGACCCTTAGCCACCAGTCCCTTGGCCCTCAGCCACCGGTCCCTTGACCCTTAGCCACCAGTCCCTTGGCCCTCAGCCACCGAGTCCTTGACACTCAGCCGCCAGTCCCTTAGCCCTCAGCCACCGGTCCCTTGACCCTTAGCCACCAGTCCCTTGGCCCTCAGTCACTGGTCCCATGGCCCTCAGCCACTGGTCCCTTGTCCCTCAGCCACCGGTCCCTTGACCCTCAGCCACCAGTCCCTTGTTCCTCAGCCACCAGTCCCTTGGCTCTCAGCGACTGGACTCTTGTCCCTCAGCCACCGGTCCCTTGGCCCTCAGCCACCGGTCACTTGGCTCTCAGCCACCGCGTCCTTGACCCTCATCCACCAGTCCATTGGCCCTCAGCCACTTGGTCCTTGACCCTCAGCCACTAGTCCCTTGGCCCTCAGCCACCGGGTCCTTGAACCTCAGCCATCGGTCCCTTGACTCTCAGCAACCATTGCTTTGGCCATCACAACTTGTCCCTTAGCCCTCAGCAACCGGTCATTTAGCACTGAGCACCTGGTGATTTAGCCCTCAGCAATTGTTCTGTAGGCACTTCGCAATTGGTCCCTTGGTCCTCAGCCACCGGTCCCTTGACTCTCAGCGACCGGACCCTTGGCCCTCATCCACCGGTCCCTTGGCCCTCAGCCACCAGTCCCTTGGTCCTCAGCCACCAGTCCCTTGGCCCTCAGCCACCGGGTCCTTGACCCTCAGCCACCAGTCCCTTTGCCCTCAGCCACCGGTCCCTTGATCCTCAGCCACCAGTCCCTTGGCTCTCAGCGACTGGACCCTTGGCCCTCAGCCACCGGTCCCTTGGCCCTCAGCCACCGGTCACTTGGCTCTCAACCACCGCGTCCTTGACCTTCAGCCACCAGTCCCTTGGACCTCAGCCACCAGTCCCTTGGCTCTCAGCCACCGGGTCCTTGACCCTCAGCCATCGGTCCCTTGACTCTCAGCAACCATTCCTTTGGCAATCACAACTGGTCCCTTGGCCCTCAGCAACCGGTCATTTAGCACTTAGCACCTGGTGATTTAGCACTCAGCAATTGTTTTTTAGGCACTTCGCAATTGTTCCCTTGGCCCTCAGCCACCGGTCCCTTGACTCTCAGCGACCAGACCCTTGGCCCTCAGCCACCGGTCCCTTTGGCCCTCAGACACTGGTCCCTTGGCCCTCAGCCACCGGTCCCTTGGCCCTCAGCCAACAGTCCCTTGGCCCTCAGCCACCGGTCCCTTGGCCATCAGCCACCGGTCCCTTGGCCCTCAGCCACCAGCCCCTTGGCACTGAGCAACCGGTCACTTGGCCCTCAGCCACCGGTCCGTTGACCCTCAGCCACCGGTCTCTTGGCACTCACAACCAGGTCCTTGGCCCTCAGCCACCGGTCCCTTAGCCCTCAGAAGCTAGACACTTGGCCCTCAGCCACCGGTCCCTTGAGCCTCAGCCACCGGTCCCTTGTCCCTCAGCCACCGGTCCCTTGGCCCTCAGCCACTGGTCCCTTGGCCCTCAGCCACCGGTCCCTTGACCCTCAGCCACCAGCGCCTTGGCCCTCAGCCACCAGTCCCTTGTCCCTCAGCCACCAGCCCCTTGGCCCTCAGCCACCGGTCCATTGGCTCTCAGCCACCAGCCCCTTGGCCCTCAGCCATCGGTCCCTTGGCCCTCAGCCACCGGTCCCTTGGCCCTCAGCCCCCTGTCCCTTGGCCCTCAGCCACCGGCCCCTTGGCCCCCAGCCACCGGTCCCTTGGCCCTCAGCCACCGGTCCCTTGGCCCTCAGCCCCCTGTCCCTTGGCCCTCAGCAACTCGTCCCTTGGTCCTCAGCCACCACTCCCTTGGCCCTCAGCCACCGGTCCCTTGGCCCTCAGCCACCGGTCCATTGGCCTTCAGCAACATGACCCTTGGCCCTCAGCCACCAGTCCCTTGGCCTTCAGCCACCGGTCCCTTGGCCCTCAGCCACCAACCCCTTGGCCCTTAGCCACCAACCCCTTGGCCCTCAGCCACCGGTCCCTTGGCGCTCAGCCACCGGTCTATTGGCCCTCAGCAACTAGACCCTTGGCCTTCAGCCACCGGTCCCTTGGCCCTCAGCCACCAGCCCCTTGGCCCTCAGCCACCGGTCAGTTGGCCCTCAGCCACCGGTCCCTTGACCCTTAGCCACCAGTCCCTTGGCCCTCAGCCACCGGTCCCTTGACCCTTAGCCACCAGTCCCTTGGCCCTCAGCCACCGAGTCCTTGACACTCAGCCACCAGTCCCTTGGCCCTCAGCCACCGGTCCCTTGGCCCTCAGCCACCGGTCCCTTGGCCCTCAGCAACTCGTCCCTTGGTCCTCAGCCACCACTCCCTTGGCCCTCAGCCACCGGTCCCTTGGCCCTCAGCCACCGGTCCATTGGCCCTCAGCAACATGACCCTTGGCCCTCAGCCACCAGTCCCTTGGCCTTCAGCCACCGGTCCCTTGGCCCTCAGCCACCAACCCCTTGGCCCTCAGCCACCAACCCCTTGGCCCTCAGCCACCGGTCCCTTGGCGCTCAGCCACCGGTCTATTGGCCCTCAGCAACTAGACCCTTGGCCTTCAGCCACCGGTCCCTTGGCCCTCAGCCACCAGCCCCTTGGCCCTCAGCCACCGGTCAGTTGGCCCTCAGCCACCGGTCCCTTGGCCCTCAGCAACTAGTCCCTTGGTCCTCAGCCACCAGTCCCTTGGCTCTCAGCGACTGGACCCTTGGCCCTCAGCAACTGGTCCCTTGGCTCTCAGCGACCGGACCCTTGGCCCTCAGCCACCGGTCTCTTGGCCCTCAGCCACCGGTCCCTTGTCCCTCAGCCACCGTTCCCTTGACCCTCAGCGACCAGTCCCTTGGTCCTCAGCCACCAGTCCCTTGGCTCTCAGCGACCGGACCCTTGGCCCTCAGCCACCGGGTCCTTGACCCTCAGCCATTGGTCCCTTGACTCTCAGCAACCATTCCTTTGACCATTACAACTGGTCCTTTGGCCCTCAGCAACCGGTCATTTAGCACTTAGCACCTGGTGATTTAGCCCTTAGCAATTGTTCTTTAGGCACTTCGCAATTGGTCCCTTGGCCCTCAGCCAACGGTCCCTTGGCTCTCAGCCACCGGATCCTTGACCCTCAGCCAACGAGTCCCTTGGCCCTCAGCGACCGGACCCTTGGCCCTCAGCGACTGGTCCCTTGGCTCTCAGCCACCAGTCCCTTGGCCCTCAGCCACCTGTCCCTTGGCCCTCAGCGACTGGACCCTTGGCTCTCAGTGACTGGTTCCTTGTCCATCAGCCACGGGTCCCTTGGCACTCAGCCACTGGTCCCTTGGTACTGAGCAACCGGTCACTTGGCCCTCAGCCACCGGTCCGTTGACCCTTAGCCACCAGTCCCTTGGCCCTCAGCCACCGGGTCCTTGGGCCTCAGCCACCAGTCCCTTGGCACTGAGCAACCGGTCACTTGGCCCTCAGCCACTGGTCCGTTGACCCTTAGCCACCAGTCCCTTGGCCCTCAGCCAACAGTCCCTTGGCCCTCAGCCACCAGTCTCTTGGCCCTCAGCCACCGGTCCCTTGGCCCTCAGTCACAAGTCCCTTTGCCCTCAGCCACCAGTCCCTTGGCACTGAGCAACTGGTCACTTGGCCCTCAGCCACCGGCCCCTTGGCCCTCAGCCACCGGTCCCTTGGCCCTCAGCCACCGGTCCCTTGACCCTCAGCCACCAGTCCCTTGGCCCTCAGCCACCGAGTCCTTGACACTCAGCCACCAGTCCCTTGGCCCTCAGCCACCGGTCCCTTGACCCTTAGCCACCAGTCCCTTGGCCCGCAGCCACCGGTCACTAGGCTCTCAGCCACCGGGTCCTTCACCCTCAGCCACCGGTCCCTTGGCCCTCAGCCACCAACCCCTTGGCCCTCAGCCACCAACCCCTTGACCCTCAGCCACCGGTCCCTTGGCGCTCAGCCACCGGTCTATTGGCCCTCAGCAACTAGACCCTTGGCCTTCAGCCACCGGTCCCTTGGCCCTCAGCCACCAGCCCCTTGGCCCTCAGCCACCGGTCAGTTGGCCCTCAGCCACCGGTCCCTTGACCCTTAGCCACCAGTCCCTTGGCCCTCAGCCACCGGTCCCTTGACCCTTAGCCACCAGTCCCTTGGCCCTCAGCCACCGGTCCCTTGGCCCTCAGCCACCGGTCCCTTGGCCCTCAGCAACTCGTCCCTTGGTCCTCAGCCACCACTCCCTTGGCCCTCAGCCACCGGTCCCTTGGCCCTCAGCCACCGGTCCATTGGCCCTCAGCAACATGACCCTTGGCCCTCAGCCACCAGTCCCTTGGCCTTCAGCCACCGGTCCCTTGGCCCTCAGCCACCAACCCCTTGGCCCTCAGCCACCAACCCCTTGGCCCTCAGCCACCGGTCCCTTGGCGCTCAGCCACCGGTCTATTGGCCCTCAGCAACTAGACCCTTGGCCTTCAGCCACCGGTCCCTTGGCCCTCAGCCACCAGCCCCTTGGCCCTCAGCCACCGGTCAGTTGGCCCTCAGCCACCGGTCCCTTGGCCCTCAGCAACTAGTCCCTTGGTCCTCAGCCACCAGTCCCTTGGCTCTCAGCGACTGGACCCTTGGCCCTCAGCAACTGGTCCCTTGGCTCTCAGCGACCGGACCCTTGGCCCTCAGCCACCGGTCCCTTGGCCCTCAGCCACCGGTCCCTTGTCCCTCAGCCACCGTTCCCTTGGCCCTCAGCGACCAGTCCCTTGGTCCTCAGCCACCAGTCCCTTGGCTCTCAGCGACCGGACCCTTGGCCCTCAGCCACCGGGTCCTTGACCCTCAGCCATTGGTCCCTTGACTCTCAGCAACCATTCCTTTGGCCATTACAACTGGTCCTTTGGCCCTCAGCAACCGGTCATTTAGCACTTAGCACCTGGTGATTTAGCCCTTAGCAATTGTTCTTTAGGCACTTCGCAATTGGTCTCTTGACCCTCAGCCAACGGTCCCTTGGCTCTCAGCCACCGAATCCTTGACCCTCAGCCAACGAGTCCCTTGGCCCTCAGCGACCGGACCCTTGGCCCTCAGCGACTGGTCCCTTGGCCCTCAGCCACCAACCCCTTGGCCCTCAGCCACCAACCCCTTGGCCCTCAGCCACCGGTCCCTTGGCGCTCAGCCACCGGTCTATTGGCCCTCAGCAACTAGACCCTTGGCCTTCAGCCACCGGTCCCTTGGCCCTCAGCCACCAGCCCCTTGGCCCTCAGCCACCGGTCAGTTGGCCCTCAGCCACCGGTCCCTTGGCCCTCAGCAACTAGTCCCTTGGTCCTCAGCCACCAGTCCCTTGGCTCTCAGCGACTGGACCCTTGGCCCTCAGCAACTGGTCCCTTGGCTCTCAGCGACCGGACCCTTGGCCCTCAGCCACCGGTCCCTTGGCCCTCAGCCACCGGTCCCTTGTCCCTCAGCCACCGTTCCCTTGGCCCTCAGCGACCAATCCCTTGGTCCTCAGCCACCAGTCCCTTGGCTCTCAGCGACCGGACCCTTGGCTCTCAGCCACCGGGTCCTTGACCCTCAGCCATTGGTCCCTTGACTCTCAGCAACCATTCCTTTGGCCATTACAACTGGTCCTTTGGCCCTCAGCAACCGGTCATTTAGCACTTAGCACCTGGTGATTTAGCCCTTAGCAATTGTTCTTTAGGCACTTCGCAATTGGTCTCTTGACCCTCAGCCAACGGTCCCTTGGCTCTCAGCCACCGAATCCTTGACCCTCAGCCAACGAGTCCCTTGGCCCTCAGCGACCGGACCCTTGGCCCTCAGCGACTGGTCCCTTGGCTCTCAGCCACCAGTCCCTTGGCCCTCAGCCACCGGTCCCTTGGCCCTCAGCGACTGGACCCTTGGCTCTCAGTGACTGGTTCCTTGTCCATCAGCCACGAGTCCCTTGGCACTCAGCCACTGGTCCCTTGGTACTGAGCAACCGGTCACTTGGCCCTCAGCCACCGGTCCGTTGACCCTTAGCCACCAATCCCTTGGCCCTCAGCCACCGGGTCCTTGGCCCTCAGCCACCAGTCCCTTGCCACTGAGCAACCGGTCACTTGGCCCTCAGCCACTGGTCCGTTGACCCTTAGCCACCAGTCCCTTGGCCCTCAGCCAACAGTCCCTTGGCCCTCAGCCACCAGTCTCTTGGCCCTCAGCCACCGGTCCCTTGGCCCTCAGTCACAAGTTCCTTTGCCCTCAGCCACCAGTCCCTTGGCACTGAGCAACCGGTCACTTGGCCCTCAGCCACCGGCCCCTTGGCCCTCAGCCACCGGTCCCTTGGCCCTCAGCCACCGGTCCCTTGACCCTCAGCCACCAGTCCCTTGGCCCTCAGCCACCGGTCCCTTGACACTTAGCCACCAGTCCCTTGGCCCTCAGCCACCGGTCACTAGGCTCTCAGCCACCGGGTCCTTCACCCTCAGCCACCAGTCCCTTGGCCCTCAGCCACCGGTCCCTTGGCCCTCAGCCACCAGTCCCTTGGACCTCAGCCACCGGTCCCTTGGCCCTCAGCCACCAGTCCCTTGGACCTCAACCACCGGTCACTTGGCTCTCAGCCACCGGGTCCTTGACCCTCAGCCACCAGTCCCTTGGCCCTCAGCCACTGAGTCCTTGACACTCAGCCACCAGTCCCTTGGCCCTCAGCCACCGGTCCCTTGACCCTTAGCCACCAGTCCCTTGGCCCTCAGTCACTGGTCCCATGGCCTTCAGCCACTGGTCCCTTGTTCCTCAGCCACCGGACCCTTGACCCTCAGCCACCAGTCCCTTGTTCCTCAGCCACCAGTCCCTTGGCTCTCAGCGACTGGACTCTTGTCCCTCAGCCACCGGTCCCTTGGCACTCAGCCACCGGTCACTTGGCTCTCAGCCACCGCGTCCTTAACCCTCATCCACCAGTCCATTGGCCCTCAGCCACTTGGTCCTTGACCCTCAGCCACTAGTCCCTTGGCCCTCAGCCACCGGGTCCTTGAACTTCAGCCATCGGTCCCTTGACTCTCAGCAACCATTGCTTTGGCCATCACAACTTGTCCCTTGGCCCTCAGCAACCGGTCATTTAGCACTTAGCACCTGGTGATTTAGCCCTCAGCAATTGTTCTGCAGGCACTTCGCAATTGGTCCCTTGGCCCTCAGCCACCGGTCCCTTGACTCTCAGCGACCGGACCCTTGGTTCTCAGCCACCAGTCCCTTGGTCCTCAGCCACCAGTCCCTTGGCTCTCATCGACCGGACGCTTGGCCCTCAGCCACCAGTCCCTTGTCCCTCAGCCACCAGTCCCTTGGTTCTCAGCCACCATTCCCTTGGCCCTCAGCCGCCGGTCACTAGGCTCTCAGCCACCGGGTCCTTGACCCTCAGCCACCAGTCCCTTGGACCTCAGCCACCGGTCACTTGGCTCTCAGCCACCGGGTCCTTGACCCTCAGCCACCAGTCCCTTGGACCTCAGCCACCGGTCACTTGGCTCTCAGCCACCGGGTCCTTGACCCTCAGCCACCAGTCTCTTGGCCCTCAGCCACCGGGTCCTTGACCCTCAGCCACCAGTCCCTTTGCCCTCAGCCACCGCTCCCTTGATCCTCAGCCACCAGTCCCTTGGATCTCAGCGACCGGACCCTTGGCCCTCAGCCACCGGTCCCTTGGCCCTCCGCCACCGGTCACTTGGCTCTCAACCACCGCGTCCTTGACCTTCAGCCACCAGTCCCTTGGACCTCAGCCACCAGTCCCTTGGCTCTCAGCCACCGGGTCCTTGACCCTCAGCCATCGGTCCCTTGTCTCTCAGCAACCATTCCTTTGGCCATCACAACTGGTCCCTTGGCCCTCAGCAACCAGTCATTTAGCACTTAGCACCTGGTGATTTAGCCCTCAGCAATTGTTTTTTAGGCACTTCGCAATTGGTCCCTTGGCCCTCAGCCACCGGTCCCTTGACTCTCAGCCACTGGACGCTTGGCCCTCAGCCACCCGTCCCTTGGTCCTTAGCCACCAGTCCCTTGGCCCTCAGCTACCGGTCCCTTGGCCCTCAGCCACAAGTCCCTTGGCCATCAGCCACCAGCCCCTTGGCCCTCAGCCACCGGTCCCTTGGCCCTCAGCCACCGGTCCCTTGGCCCTCAGCTACCGGTACCCTTGGCCCTCAGCCACAAGTCCCTTGGCCATCAGCCAACGGTCACTTGACCCTCAGCCACCAGTCCCTTGACCCTCAGCCACTGGACGCTTGGCCCTCAGCCACCCGTCCCTTGGTCCTTAGCCACCAGTCCCTTGGCCCTCAGCCACCGGTAACTTGACCCTCAGCCACCAGTCCCTTGACCCTCAGCCACTGGTCTCTTGGCCCTCAGCCACCCGTCCCTTGGTCCTTAGCCACCAGTCCCTTGGCCCGCAGCCACCGGTCACTAGGCTCTCAGCCACCGGGTCCTTCACCCTCAGCCACCAGTCCCTTGGCCCTCAGCCACCAGTCCCTTGGCCCTCAGCCACCGATCACTTGGCTCTCAGCCACCGGGTCCTTGACCCTCAGCCACCAGTCCCTTGGCCCTCAGCCACCGAGTCCTTGACACTCAGCCACCAGTCCCTTGGACCTCAGCCACCGGTCCCTTGGCCCTCAGCCACCAGTCCCTTGGACCTCAGCCACCGGTCCCTTGGCCCTCAGCCACCAGTCCCTTGGACCTCAGCCACCGGTCCCTTGGCCCTCAGCCACCGGTCCCTTGACCCTTAGCCACCAGTCCCTTGGCCCTCAGCCACCGGTCCCTTGACCCTTAGCCACCAGTCCCTTGGCCCTCAGCCACCGAGTCCTTGACACTCAGCCGCCAGTCCCTTGGCCCTCAGCCACCGGTCCCTTGACCCTTAGCCACCAGTCCCTTGGCCCTCAGTCACTGGTCCCATGGCCCTCAGCCACTGGTCCCTTGTCCCTCAGCCACCGGTCCCTTGACCCTCAGCCACCAGTCCCTTGTTCCTCAGCCACCAGTCCCTTGGCTCTCAGCGACTGGACTCTTGTCCCTCAGCCACCGGTCCCTTGGCCCTCAGCCACCGGTCACTTGGCTCTCAGCCACCGCGTCCTTGACCCTCATCCACCAGTCCATTGGCCCTCAGCCACTTGGTCCTTGACCCTCAGCCACTAGTCCCTTGGCCCTCAGCCACCGGGTCCTTGAACCTCAGCCATCGGTCCCTTGACTCTCAGCAACCATTGCTTTGGCCATCACAACTTGTCCCTTAGCCCTCAGCAACCGGTCATTTAGCACTGAGCACCTGGTGATTTAGCCCTCAGCAATTGTTCTGTTGGCACTTCGCAATTGGTCCCTTGGTCCTCAGCCACCGGTCCCTTGATTCTCAGCGACCGGACCCTTGGCCCTCATCCACCGGTCCCTTGGCCCTCAGCCACCAGTCCCTTGGTCCTCAGCCACCGGTCCCTTGATCCTCAGCCACCAGTCCCTTGGCTCTCAGCGACTGGACCCTTGGCCCTCAGCCACCGGTCCCTTGGCCCTCAGCCACCGGTCACTTGGCTCTCAACCACCGCGTCCTTGACCTTCAGCCAGCAGTCCCTTGGACCTCAGCCACCAGTCCCTTGGCTCTCAGCCACCGGGTCCTTGACCCTCAGCCATCGGTCCCTTGACTCTCAGCCACCGGAACCTTTACCCTCAGCCACCGGTCCCTTGACTCTCAGCGACCAGACCCTTGGCCCTCAGCCACCGGTCCCTTTGGCCCTCAGACACTGGTCCCTTGGCCCTCAGCCACCGGTCCCTTGGCCCTCAGCCAACAGTCCCTTGGCACTGAGCAACCGGTCCCTTGGCCCTCAGCCACCGGTCCGTTGACCCTCAGCCACCGGTCCCTTGGCCCTCAGCCAACAGTCCCTTGGCCCTCAGCCACCGGTCCCTTGGCCCTCAGCCACCGGTCCGTTGACCCTCAGCCACCGGTCTCTTGGCACTCACAACCAGGTCCTTGGCCCTCAGCCACCGGTCCCTTAGCCCTCAGCAGCTAGACCCTTGGCCCTCAGCCACCGGTCCCTTGAGCCTCAGCCACCGGTCCCTTGTCCCTCAGCCACCGGTCCCTTGGCCCTCAGCCACTGGTCCCTTGGCCCTCAGCCACCGGTCCCTTGACCCTCAGCCACCAGCGCCTTGGCCCTCAGCCACCAGTCCCTTGTCCCTCAGCCACCAGCCCCTTGGCCCTCAGCCACCGGTCCATTGGCTCTCAGCCACCAGCCCCTTGGCCCTCAGCCATCGGTCCCTTGGCCCTCAGCCACCGGTCCCTTGGCCCTCAGCCCCCTGTCCCTTGGCCCTCAGCCACCGGCCCCTTGGCCCCCAGCCACCGGTCCCTTGGCCCCCAGCCACCGGTCCCTTGGCCCTCAGCCCCCTGTCCCTTGGCCCTCAGCAACTCGTCCCTTGGTCCTCAGCCACCACTCCCTTGGCCCTCAGCCACCGGTGCCTTGGCCCTCAGCCACCGGTCCATTGGCCTTCAGCAACATGACCCTTGGCCCTCAGCCACCAGTCCCTTGGCCTTCAGCCACCGGTCCCTTGGCCCTCAGCCACCAACCCCTTGGCCCTCAGCCACCAACCCCTTGGCCCTCAGCCACCGGTCCCTTGGCGCTCAGCCACCGGTCTATTGGCCCTCAGCAACTAGACCCTTGGCCTTCAGCCACCGGTCCCTTGGCCCTCAGCCACCAGCCCCTTGGCCCTCAGCCACCGGTCAGTTGGCCCTCAGCCACCGGTCCCTTGACCCTTAGCCACCAGTCCCTTGGCCCTCAGCCACCGGTCCCTTGACCCTTAGCCACCAGTCCCTTGGCCCTCAGCCACCGAGTCCTTGACACTCAGCCACCAGTCCCTTGGCCCTCAGCCACCGGTCCCTTGGCCCTCAGCCACCGGTCCCTTGGCCCTCAGCAACTCGTCCCTTGGTCCTCAGCCACCACTCCCTTGGCCCTCAGCCACCGGTCCCTTGGCCCTCAGCCACCGGTCCATTGGCCCTCAGCAACATGACCCTTGGCCCTCAGCCACCAGTCCCTTGGCCTTCAGCCACCGGTCCCTTGGCCCTCAGCCACCAACCCCTTGGCCCTCAGCCACCAACCCCTTGGCCCTCAGCCACCGGTCCCTTGGCGCTCAGCCACCGGTCTATTGGCCCTCAGCAACTAGACCCTTGGCCTTCAGCCACCGGTCCCTTGGCCCTCAGCCACCAGCCCCTTGGCCCTCAGCCACCGGTCAGTTGGCCCTCAGCCACCGGTCCCTTGGCCCTCAGCAACTAGTCCCTTGGTCCTCAGCCACCAGTCCCTTGGCTCTCAGCGACTGGACCCTTGGCCCTCAGCAACTGGTCCCTTGGCCCTCAGCCACCAGTCCCTTGGCCCTCAGCGACCGGACCCTTGGCCCTCAGCCACCGGTCCCTTGGCCCTCAGCCACCAGTCCCTTGTCCCTCAGCCACCGGTCCCTTGGCCCTCAGCCACCAGTCCCTTGTCCCTCAGCCACCGGTCCCTTGGCCCTCAGCAACTAGTCCCTTGGTCCGCAGCCACCAGTCCCTTGGCTCTCAGCGACCGACCCTTGGCCCTCAGCCACCGGGTCCTTGACCCTCAGCCATTGGTCCCTTGACTCTCAGCAACCATTCCTTTGGCCATTACAACTGGTCCTTTGGCCCTCAGCAACCGGTCATTTAGCACTTAGCACCTGGTGATTTAGCCCTTAGCAATTGTTCTTTAGGCACTTCGCAATTGGTCCCTTGGCCCTCAGCCAACGGTCCCTTGGCTCTCAGCCACCGGATCCTTGACCCTCAGCCAACGAGTCCCTTGGCCCTCAGCGACCGGACCCTTGGCCCTCAGCGACTGGTCCCTTGGCTCTCAGCCACCAGTCCCTTGGCCCTCAGCCACCTGTCCCTTGGCCCTCAGCGACTGGACCCTTGGCTCTCAGTGACTGGTTCCTTGTCCATCAGCCACGGGTCCCTTGGCACTCAGCCACTGGTCCCTTGGTACTGAGCAACCGGTCACTTGGCCCTCAGCCACCGGTCCGTTGACCCTTAGCCACCAGTCCCTTGGCCCTCAGCCACCGGGTCCTTGGCCCTCAGCCACCAGTCCCTTGGCACTGAGCAACCGGTCACTTGGCCCTCAGCCACTGGTCCGTTGACCCTTAGCCACCAGTCCCTTGGCCCTCAGCCAACAGTCCCTTGGCCCTCAGCCACCAGTCTCTTGGCCCTCAGCCACCGGCCCCTTGGCCCTCAGCCACCGGTCCCTTGGCCCTCAGCCACCGGTCCCTTGACCCTCAGCCACCAGTCCCTTGGCCCTCAGCCACCGAGTCCTTGACACTCAGCCACCAGTCCCTTGGCCCTCAGCCACCGGTCCCTTGACCCTTAGCCACCAGTCCCTTGGCCCGCAGCCACCGGTCACTAGGCTCTCAGCCACCGGGTCCTTCACCCTCAGCCACCGGTCCCTTGGCCCTCAGCCACCAACCCCTTGGCCCTCAGCCACCAACCCCTTGGCCCTCAGCCACCGGTCCCTTGGCGCTCAGCCACCGGTCTATTGGCCCTCAGCAACTAGACCCTTGGCCTTCAGCCACCGGTCCCTTGGCCCTCAGCCACCAGCCCCTTGGCCCTCAGCCACCGGTCAGTTGGCCCTCAGCCACCGGTCCCTTGACCCTTAGCCACCAGTCCCTTGGCCCTCAGCCACCGGTCCCTTGACCCTTAGCCACCAGTCCCTTGGCCCTCAGCCACCGAGTCCTTGACACTCAGCCACCAGTCCCTTGGCCCTCAGCCACCGGTCCCTTGGCCCTCAGCCACCGGTCCCTTGGCCCTCAGCAACTCGTCCCTTGGTCCTCAGCCACCACTCCCTTGGCCCTCAGCCACCGGTCCCTTGGCCCTCAGCCACCGGTCCATTGGCCCTCAGCAACATGACCCTTGGCCCTCAGCCACCAGTCCCTTGGCCTTCAGCCACCGGTCCCTTGGCCCTCAGCCACCAACCCCTTGGCCCTCAGCCACCAACCCCTTGGCCCTCAGCCACCGGTCCCTTGGCGCTCAGCCACCGGTCTATTGGCCCTCAGCAACTAGACCCTTGGCCTTCAGCCACCGGTCCCTTGGCCCTCAGCCACCAGCCCCTTGGCCCTCAGCCACCGGTCAGTTGGCCCTCAGCCACCGGTCCCTTGGCCCTCAGCAACTAGTCCCTTGGTCCTCAGCCACCAGTCCCTTGGCTCTCAGCGACTGGACCCTTGGCCCTCAGCAACTGGTCCCTTGGCTCTCAGCGACCGGACCCTTGGCCCTCAGCCACCGGTCCCTTGGCCCTCAGCCACCGGTCCCTTGTCCCTCAGCCACCGTTCCCTTGGCCCTCAGCGACCAGTCCCTTGGTCCTCAGCCACCAGTCCCTTGGCTCTCAGCGACCGGACCCTTGGCCCTCAGCCACCGGGTCCTTGACCCTCAGCCATTGGTCCCTTGACTCTCAGCAACAATTCCTTTGGCCATTACAACTGGTCCTTTGGCCCTCAGCAACCGGTCATTTAGCACTTAGCACCTGGTGATTTAGCCCTTAGCAATTGTTCTTTAGGCACTTCGCAATTGGTCTCTTGACCCTCAGCCAACGGTCCCTTGGCTCTCAGCCACCGAATCCTTGACCCTCAGCCAACGAGTCCCTTGGCCCTCAGCGACCGGACCCTTGGCCCTCAGCGACTGGTCCCTTGGCTCTCAGCCACCAGTCCCTTGGCCCTCAGCCACCGGTCCCTTGGCCCTCAGCGACTGGACCCTTGGCTCTCAGTGACTGGTTCCTTGTCCATCAGCCACGAGTCCCTTGGCACTCAGCCACTGGTCCCTTGGTACTGAGCAACCGGTCACTTGGCCCTCAGCCACCGGTCCGTTGACCCTTAGCCACCAGTCCCTTGGCCCTCAGCCACCGGGTCCTTGGCCCTCAGCCACCAGTCCCTTGCCACTGAGCAACCGGTCACTTGGCCCTCAGCCACTGGTCCGTTGACCCTTAGCCACCAGTCCCTTGGCCCTCAGCCAACAGTCCCTTGGCCCTCAGCCACCAGTCTCTTGGCCCTCAGCCACCGGTCCCTTGGCCCTCAGTCACAAGTTCCTTTGCCCTCAGCCACCAGTCCCTTGGCACTGAGCAACAGGTCACTTGGCCCTCAGCCACCGGCCCCTTGGCCCTCAGCCACCGGTCCCTTGGCCCTCAGCCACCGGTCCCTTGACCCTCAGCCACCAGTCCCTTGGCCCTCAGCCACCGGTCCCTTGACACTTAGCCACCAGTCCCTTGGCCCTCAGCCACCGGTCACTAGGCTCTCAGCCACCGGGTCCTTCACCCTCAGCCACCAGTCCCTTGGCCCTCAGCCACCGGTCCCTTGGCCCTCAGCCACCAGTCCCTTGGACCTCAGCCACCGGTCCCTTGGCCCTCAGCCACCAGTCCCTTGGACCTCAACCACCGGTCACTTGGCTCTCAGCCACCGGGTCCTTGACCCTCAGCCACCAGTCCCTTGGCCCTCAGCCACCGGTCCCTTGACCCTCAGCCACCAGTCCCTTGGCCCTCAGCCACCGGTCCCTTGACACTTAGCCACCAGTCCCTTGGCCCTCAGCCACCGGTCACTAGGCTCTCAGCCACCGGGTCCTTCACCCTCAGCCACCAGTCCCTTGGCCCTCAGCCACCGGTCCCTTGGCCCTCAGCCACCAGTCCCTTGGACCTCAGCCACCGGTCCCTTGGCCCTCAGCCACCAGTCCCTTGGACCTCAACCACCGGTCACTTGGCTCTCAGCCACCGGGTCCTTGACCCTCAGCCACCAGTCCCTTGGCCCTCAGCCACCGGTCCCTTGACCCTTAGCCACCAGTCCCTTGGCCCTCAGTCACTGGTCCCATGGCCTTCAGCCACTGGTCCCTTGTTCCTCAGCCACCGGACCCTTGACCCTCAGCCACCAGTCCCTTGTTCCTCAGCCACCAGTCCCTTGGCTCTCAGCGACTGGACTCTTGTCCCTCAGCCACCGGTCCCTTGGCCCTCAGCCACCGGTCACTTGGCTCTCAGCCACCGCGTCCTTAACCCTCATCCACCAGTCCATTGGCCCTCAGCCACTTGGTCCTTGACCCTCAGCCACTAGTCCCTTGGCCCTCAGCCACCGGGTCCTTGAACTTCAGCCATCGGTCCCTTGACTCTCAGCAACCATTGCTTTGGCCATCACAACTTGTCCCTTGGCCCTCAGCAACCGGTCATTTAGCACTTAGCACCTGGTGATTTAGCCCTCAGCAATTGTTCTGTAGGCACTTCGCAATTGGTCCCTTGGCCCTCAGCCACCGGTCCCTTGACTCTCAGCGACCGGACCCTTGGTTCTCAGCCACCAGTCCCTTGGTCCTCAGCCACCAGTCCCTTGGCTCTCATCGACCGGACGCTTGGCCCTCAGCCACCAGTCCCTTGTCCCTCAGCCACCAGTCCCTTGGTTCTCAGCCACCATTCCCTTGGCCCTCAGCCGCCGGTCACTAGGCTCTCAGCCACCGGGTCCTTGACCCTCAGCCACCAGTCCCTTGGACCTCAGCCACCGGTCACTTGGCTCTCAGCCACCGGGTCCTTGACCCTCAGCCACCAGTCCCTTGGACCTCAGCCACCGGTCACTTGGCTCTCAGCCACCGGGTCCTTGACCCTCAGCCACCAGTCTCTTGGCCCTCAGCCACCGGGTCCTTGACCCTCAGCCACCAGTCCCTTTGCCCTCAGCCACCGCTCCCTTGATCCTCAGCCACCAGTCCCTTGGATCTCAACCACCGCGTCCTTGACCTTCAGCCACCAGTCCCTTGGACCTCAGCCACCAGTCCCTTGGCTCTCAGCCACCAGTCCCTTGGATCTCAGCGACCGGACCCTTGGCCCTCAGCCACCGGTCCCTTGGCCCTCAGCCACCGGTCACTTGGCTCTCAACCACCGCGTCCTTGACCTTCAGCCACCAGTCCCTTGGACCTCAGCCACCAGTCCCTTGGCTCTCAGCCACCGGGTCCTTGACCCTCAGCCATCGGTCCCTTGTCTCTCAGCAACCATTCCTTTGGCCATCACAACTGGTCCCTTGGCCCTCAGCAACCAGTCATTTAGCACTTAGCACCTGGTGATTTAGCCCTCAGCAATTGTTTTTTAGGCACTTCGCAATTGGTCCCTTGGCCCTCAGCCACCGGTCCCTTGACTCTCAGCCACCGGAACCTTCACCCTCAGCCACCGGTCCCTTGGCTCTCAGCGACCGGACCCTTGGCCCTCAGCCACCGGTCCCTTTGGCCCTCAACACTGGTCCCTTGGCCCTCAGCCACCAGTCCCTTGTCCCTCAGCCACCAGACCCTTGGCCCTCAGCCACCGGTCCATTGGCTCTCAGCCACCAGCCCCTTGGCCCTCAGCCACCGGTCCCTTGGCCCTCAGCCACCGGTCCCTTGGCCCTCAGCTACCGGTCCCTTGGCCCTCAGCCACAAGTCCCTTGGCCATCAGCCAATGGTCACTTCACCCTCAGCCACCAGTCCCTTGTCCCTCAGCCACCAGACCCTTGACTCTCAGCGACCGGACCCTTGGCCCTCATCCACCGGTCCCTTGGCCCTCAGCCACCAGTCCCTTGGTCCTCAGCCACCAGTCCCTTGGCCCTCAGCCACCGGGTCCTTGACCCTCAGCCACCAGTCCCTTTGCCCTCAGCCACCGGTCCCTTGATCCTCAGCCACCAGTCCCTTGGCTCTCAGCGACTGGACCCTTGGCCCTCAGCCACCGGTCCCTTGGCCCTCAGCCACCGGTCACTTGGCTCTCAACCACCGCGTCCTTGACCTTCAGCCACCAGTCCCTTGGACCTCAGCCACCAGTCCCTTGGCTCTCAGCCACCGGGTCCTTGACCCTCAGCCATCGGTCCCTTGACTCTCAGCAACCATTCCTTTGGCCATCACAACTGGTCCCTTGGCCCTCAGCAACCGGTCATTTAGCACTTAGCACCTGGTGATTTAGCCCTCAGCAATTGTTTTTTAGGCACTTCGCAATTGGTCCCTTGGCCCTCTGCCACCGGTCCCTTGACTCTCAGCGACCAGACCCGTGGCCCTCAGCCACCGGTCCCTTTGGCCCTCAGACACTGGTCCCTTGACTCTCAGCCACCGGAACCTTTACCCTCAGCCACCGGTCCCTTGACTCTCAGCGACCAGACCCTTGGCCCTCAGCCACCGGTCCCTTTGGCCCTCAGCCACCGGTCCCTTGGCCCTCAGCCAACAGTCCCTTGGCCCTCAGCCACCGGTCCCTTGGCCATCAGCCACCGGTCCCTTGGCCCTCAGCCACCAGCCCCTTGAGCCTCAGCCACCGGTCTCTTGGCACTCACAACCAGGTCCTTGGCCCTCAGCCACCGGTCCCTTGACCCTCAGCCACCAGCGCCTTGGCCCTCAGCCACTAGTCCCTTGTCCCTCAGCCACCAGCCGCTTGGCCCTCAGCCACCGGTCCATTGGCTCTCAGCCACCAGCCCCTTGGCCCTCAGCCATCGGTCCCTTGGCCCTCAGCCACCGGTCCCTTTGCCCTCAGCCCCCTGTCCCTTGGCCCTCAGCCACCGGCCCCTTGGCCCCCAGCCACCGGTCCCTTGGCCCTCAGACACCGGTCCCTTGGCCCTCAGCAACTCGTCCCTTGGTCCTCAGCCACCACTCCCTTGGCCCTCAGCCACATGTCCCTTGGCCCACAGCCACCGGTCCATTGGCCTTCAGCAACATGACCCTTGGCCCTCAGCCACCAGTCCCTTGGCCTTCAGCCACCGGTCCCTTGGCCCTCAGCCACCAACCCCTTGGCCCTCAGCCACCGGTCCCTTGGCGCTCAGCCACCGGTCTATTGGCCCTCAGCAACTAGACCCTTGGCCTTCAGCCACCGGTCCCTTGGCCCTCAGCCACCAGCCCCTTGGCCCTCAGCCACCGGTCAGTTGGCCCTCAGCCACCGGTCCCTTGACCCTTAGCCACCAGTCCCTTGGCCCTCAGCCACCGGTCCCTTGACCCTTAGCCACCAGTCCCTTGGCCCTCAGCCACCGAGTCCTTGACACTCAGCCACCAGTCCCTTGGCCCTCAGCCACCGGTCCCTTGGCCCTCAGCCACCGGTCCCTTGGCCCTCAGCAACTCGTCCCTTGGTCCTCAGCCACCACTCCCTTGGCCCTCAGCCACCGGTCCCTTGGCCCTCAGCCACCGGTCCATTGGCCCTCAGCAACATGACCCTTGGCCCTCAGCCACCAGTCCCTTGGACTTCAGCCACCGGTCCCTTGGCCCTCAGCCACCAACCCCTTGGCCCTCAGCCACCAACCCCTTGGCCCTCAGCCACCGGTCCCTTGGCGCTCAGCCACCGGTCTATTGGCCCTCAGCAACTAGACCCTTGGCCTTCAGCCACCGGTCCCTTGGCCCTCAGCCACCAGCCCCTTGGCCCTCAGCCACCGGTCAGTTGGCCCTCAGCCACCGGTCCCTTGGCCCTCAGCAACTAGTCCCTTGGTCCTCAGCCACCAGTCCCTTGGCTCTCAGCGACTGGACCCTTGGCCCTCAGCAACTGGTCCCTTGGCTCTCAGCGACCGGACCCTTGGCCCTCAGCCACCGGTCCCTTGGCCCTCAGCCACCGGTCCCTTGTCCCTCAGCCACCGTTCCCTTGACCCTCAGCGACCAGTCCCTTGGTCCTCAGCCACCAGTCCCTTGGCTCTCAGCGACCGGACCCTTGGCCCTCAGCCACCGGGTCCTTGACCCTCAGCCATTGGTCCCTTGACTCTCAGCAACCATTCCTTTGGCCATTACAACTGGTCCTTTGGCCCTCAGCAACCGGTCATTTAGCACTTAGCACCTGGTGATTTAGCCCTTAGCAATTGTTCTTTAGGCACTTCGCAATTGGTCCCTTGGCCCTCAGCCAACGGTCCCATGGCTCTCAGCCACCGGATCCTTGACCCTCAGCCAACGAGTCCCTTGGCCCTCAGCGACCGGACCCTTGGCCCTCAGCGACTGGTCCCTTGGCTCTCAGCCACCAGTCCCTTGGCCCTCAGCCACCTGTCCCTTGGCCCTCAGCGACTGGACCCTTGGCTCTCAGTGACTGGTTCCTTGTCCATCAGCCACGGGTCCCTTGGCACTCAGCCACTGGTCCCTTGGTACTGAGCAACCGGTCACTTGGCCCTCAGCCACCGGTCCGTTGACCCTTAGCCACCAGTCCCTTGGCCCTCAGCCAACAGTCCCTTGGCCCTCAGCCACCAGTCTCTTGGCCCTCAGCCACCGGTCCCTTGGCCCTCAGTCACAAGTCCCTTTGCCCTCAGCCACCAGTCCCTTGGCACTGAGCAACCGGTCACTTGGCCCTCAGCCACTGGTCCGTTGACCCTTAGCCACCAGTCCCTTGGCCCTCAGCCAACAGTCCCTTGGCCCTCAGCCAACAGTCCCTTGGCCCTCAGCCACCGGCCCCTTGGCCCTCAGCCACCGGCCCCTTGGCCCTCAGCCACCGGCCCCTTGGCCCTCAGCCACCGGTCCCTTGGCCCTCAGCCACCGGTCCCTTGACCCTTAGCCACCAGTCCCTTGGCCCGCAGCCACCGGTCACTAGGCTCTCAGCCACCGGGTCCTTCACCCTCAGCCACCGGTCCCTTGGCCCTCAGCCACCAACCCCTTGGCCCTCAGCCACCGAGTCCTTGACACTCAGCCACCAGTCCCTTGGCCCTCAGCCACCGGTCCCTTGACCCTTAGCCACCAACCCCTTGGCCCTCAGCCACCGGTCCCTTGGCCCTCAGCCACCAACCCCTTGGCCCTCAGCCACCGGTCCCTTGGCGCTCAACCACCGGTCACTTGGCTCTCAGCCACCGGGTCCTTGACCCTCAGCCACCAGTCCCTTGGCCCTCAGCCACCGAGTCCTTGACACTCAGCCACCAGTCCCTTGGCCCTCAGCCACCGGTCCCTTGACCCTTAGCCACCAGTCCCTTGGCCCTCAGTCACTGGTCCCATGGCCTTCAGCCACTGGTCCCTTGTTCCTCAGCCACCGGACCCTTGACCCTCAGCCACCAGTCCCTTGTTCCTCAGCCACCAGTCCCTTGGCTCTCAGCGACTGGACTCTTGTCCCTCAGCCACCGGTCCCTTGGCCCTCAGCCACCGGTCACTTGGCTCTCAGCCACCGCGTCCTTAACCCTCATCCACCAGTCCATTGGCCCTCAGCCACTTGGTCCTTGACCCTCAGCCACTAGTCCCTTGGCCCTCAGCCACCGGGTCCTTGAACTTCAGCCATCGGTCCCTTGACTCTCAGCAACCATTGCTTTGGCCATCACAACTTGTCCCTTGGCCCTCAGCAACCGGTCATTTAGCACTTAGCACCTGGTGATTTAGCCCTCAGCAATTGTTCTGCAGGCACTTCGCAATTGGTCCCTTGGCCCTCAGCCACCGGTCCCTTGACTCTCAGCGACCGGACCCTTGGTTCTCAGCCACCAGTCCCTTGGTCCTCAGCCACCAGTCCCTTGGCTCTCATCGACCGGACGCTTGGCCCTCAGCCACCAGTCCCTTGTCCCTCAGCCACCAGTCCCTTGGTTCTCAGCCACCATTCCCTTGGCCCTCAGCCGCCGGTCACTAGGCTCTCAGCCACCGGGTCCTTGACCCTCAGCCACCAGTCCCTTGGACCTCAGCCACCGGTCACTAGGCTCTCAGCCACCGGGTCCTTGACCCTCAGCCACCAGTCCCTTGGACCTCAGCCACCGGTCACTTGGCTCTCAGCCACCGGGTCCTTGACCCTCAGCCACCAGTCTCTTGGCCCTCAGCCACCGGGTCCTTGACCCTCAGCCACCAGTCCCTTTGCCCTCAGCCACCGCTCCCTTGATCCTCAGCCACCAGTCCCTTGGATCTCAGCGACCGGACCCTTGGCCCTCAGCCACCGGTCCCTTGGCCCTCAGCCACCGGTCACTTGGCTCTCAACCACCGCGTCCTTGACCTTCAGCCACCAGTCCCTTGGACCTCAGCCACCAGTCCCTTGGCTCTCAGCCACCGGGTCCTTGACCCTCAGCCATCGGTCCCTTGTCTCTCAGCAACCATTCCTTTGGCCATCACAACTGGTCCCTTGGCCCTCAGCAACCAGTCATTTAGCACTTAGCACCTGGTGATTTAGCCCTCAGCAATTGTTTTTTAGGCACTTCGCAATTGGTCCCTTGGCCCTCAGCCACCGGTCCCTTGACTCTCAGCCACCGGAACCTTCACCCTCAGCCACCGGTCCCTTGGCTCTCAGCGACCGGACCCTTGGCCCTCAGCCACCGGTCCCTTTGGCCCTCAACACTGGTCCCTTGGCCCTCAGCCACCGGTCACTTGGCTCTCAACCACCGCGTCCTTGACCCTCAGCCACCAGTCCCTTGGCCCTCAGCCACCGGGTCCTTGACCCTCAGCCACCAGTCCCTTGACCCTCAGCCACCTGGTCCTTGACCCTCAGCCATCGGTCCCTTGACTCTCAGCAACCATTCCTTTGGCCATCACAACAGGTCCATTGCCCCTCTGTAACCTGTCCCTTGGCCCTCAGACACCGGAGCCTTGGCCCTCAGACAACGGTCCCTTGGCCCTCAGACACCGGTCCCTTGGCCCTCAGCGACCGGACCCTTGGCCCTCAGCGATTGGTCCCTTGTCCCTCAGCCACCGGTCCCTTAGCCCTCAGACACCGGTCCCTTGGCCCTCAGCCACCGGTCCTTTGGCAATCAGCCACCGGTCCCTTTGGCCCTCAGACACTGGTCCCTTGGCCCTCAGACACCGGTCCCTTGGCCCTCAGTCACCGGTCCCTTGGCCCTCAGCCACCGGTCCCTTTGTCCCTCAGCCACCGGTCCCTTTGGCCCTCAGCCACCGGTCCCTTTGGCCCTCAGCCACCGGTCCCTTGGCCCTCAGACACCGGACCCTTGGCCCTTAGCCACCAGTCCCTTGGCCCTCAGCCACCGGTCCCTTGGCCCTCAGACACCGGTCCCTTGGCCCTCAGCCACCGGTCCCTTGGCCCTCAGCCACTGGTCCCTTGGGCCTCAGCGACCGGTCCCTTGGCCCTCAGCCACCAGTCCCTTGGCCCTCAGCCACTAGTCCCTTGGCCCTCAGCCACTGGTCCCTTGGCCATCAGCCACCAGTTCCTTGGCCCTCAGCAACTGGACCCTTGGTCCTCAGCCACCGGTCCCTTGGCCCTCAGCCACCGGTCCCTTAGCCCTCAGCCACCAGCCCCTTGGCCCTCAGCCACCAGTCCCTTGGCCCTCAGCCACCAGCCCCTTGGCCCTCAGCCACCGGTCCCTTGGCCCTCAGCCACCGGTCCCTTGGCCCTCAGCCACCGGTCCATTGGCTCTCAGCCACCAGCACCTTGGCCCTCAGCCACCAGACCCTTGGCCCTCAGCCACCGGTCCATTGGCTCTCAGCCACCAGCCCCTTGGCCCTCAGCCACCGGTCCCTTGGCCATCAGCCAACGGTCACTTGACCCTCAGCCACCAGTCCCTTGACCCTCAGCCACTGGTCTCTTGGCACTCAGCCACCGGTCCCTTGATCCTCAGCCACCGGACGCTTGGCCCTCAGCCACCCGTCCCTTGGTCCTTAGCCACCAGTCCCTTGACCCGCAGCCACCGGTCACTAGGCTCTCAGCCACCGGGTCCTTCACCCTCAGCCACCAGTCCCTTGGCCCTCAGCCACCGGTCCCTTGGCCCTCAGCCACCAGTCCCTTGGACCTCAGCCACCGGTCCCTTGGCCCTCAGTCACCGGTCCCTTGGACCTCAGCCACCGGTCACTTGGCTCTCAGCCACCGGTCCCTTGACCCTTAGCCACCAGTCCCTTGGCCCTCAGTCACTGGTCCCATGGCCCTCAGCCACTGGTCCCTTGTCCCTCAGCCACCGGTCCCTTGACCCTCAGCGACCAGTCCCTTGTTCCTCAGCCACCAGTCCCTTGGCTCTCAGCGACTGGACTCTTGTCCCTCAGCCACCGGTCCCTTGGCCCTCAGCCACCGGTCACTTGGCTCTCAGCCACCGCGTCCTTGACACTCATCCACCAGTCCCTTGGCCCTCAGCCACCGGGTCCTTGAACCTCAGCCATCGGTCCCTTGACTTTCAGCAACCATTGCTTTGGCCATCACAACTTGTCCCTTGGCCCTCAGCAACCGGTCATTTAGCACTGAGCACCTGGTGATTTAGCCCTCAGCAATTGTTCTGTAGGCACTTCGCAATTGGTCCCTTGATCCTCAGCCACCGGTCCCTTGACTCTCAGCGACCGGACCCTTGGCCCTCATCCACCGGTCCCTTGGCCCTCAGCCACCAGTCCCTTGGTTCTCAGCCACCAGTCCCTTGGTCCTCAGCCACCAGTTCCTTGGCCCTCAGCCACCGGGTCCTTGACCCTCAGCCACCAGTCCCTTTGCCCTCAGCCACCGGTCCCTTGATCCTCAGCCACCAGTCCCTTGGCTCTCAGCGACTGGACCCTTGGCCCTCAGCCACCGGTCCCTTGGCCCTCAGCCACCGGTCACTTGGCTCTCAACCACCGCGTCCTTGACCTTCAGCCACCAGTCCCTTGGACCTCAGCCACCAGCCCCTTGGCTCTCAGCCACCGGGTCCTTGACCCTCAGCCATCGGTCCCTTGACTCTCAGCAACCATTCCTTTGGCCATCACAACTGGTCCCTTGGCCCTCAGCAACCGGTCATTTAGCACTTAGCACCTGGTGATTTAGCACTCAGCAATTGTTTTTTAGGCACTTCGCAATTGGTCCCTTGGCCCTCAGCCACCGGTCCCTTGACTCTCAGCCACCGGAACCTTCACCCTCAGCCACCGGTCCCTTGGCTCTCAGCGACCGGACCCTTGTCCCTCAGCCACCAGTCCCTTTGGCCCTCAGACACTGGTCCCTTGGCCCTCAGCGACCGGTCCCTTGGCCCTCAGCCAACAGTCCCTTGGCCCTCAGACACTGGTCCCTTGGCCCTCAGCGACCGGTCCCTTGGCCCTCAGCCAACAGTCCCTTGGCCCTCAGCCACCGGTCCCTTGGCTCTCAGCGACCAGACCCGTGGCCCTCAGCCAGCGGTCCCTTGGCACTGAGCAACCGGTCCCTTGGCCCTCAGACACTGGTCCCTTGGCCTTCAGCGACCGGTCCCTTGGCCCTCAGCCAACAGTCCCTTGGCCCTCAGCCACCGGTCCCTTGGCCATCAGCCACCGGTCCCTTGGCCCTCAGCCAGCGGTCCCTTGGCACTGAGCAACCGGTCCCTTGGCCCTCAGCCACCGGTCCGTTGACCCTCAGCCACCGGTCTCTTGGCACTCACAACCAGGTCCTTGGCCCTCAGCTACCGGTACCGGTCCCTTTGCCCTCAGCAGCTAGACCCTTGGCCCTCAGCCACCGGTCCCTTGAGCCTCAGCCACCGGTCCCTTGTCCCTCAGCCACCGGTCCCTTGGCCCTCAGCCACCGGTACCTTGGCCCTCAGCCACCGGTACCTTGGCCCTCAGCCACCGGTCCCTTGACCCTCAGCCACCAGCCCCTTGGCCCTCAGCCACCGGTCCCTTGGCCCTCAGCCACCGGCCCCTTGGCCCCAGCCACCGGTCCCTTGGCCCTCAGCAACTCGTCCCTTGGTCCTCAGCCACCACTCCCTTGGCCCTCAGCCACCGGTCCCTTGGCCCTCAGCCACCGGTCCATTGGCCCTCAGCAACATGACCCTTGGCCCTCAGCCACCAGTCCCTTGGCCTTCAGCCACCGGTCCCTTGGCCCTCAGCCACCAACCCCTTGGCCCTCAGCCACCAACCCCTTTTACCCTCAGCCACCGGTCCCTTGGCGCTCAGCCACCGGTCCATTGGCTCTCAGCAACTAGACCCTTGGCCTTCAGCCACCGGTCCCTTGGCCCTCAGCCACCAGCCCCTTGGCCCTCAGCCACCGGTCAGTTGGCCCTCAGCCACCGGTCCCTTGGCCCTCAGCAACTAGTCCCTTGGTCCTCAGCCACCAGTCCCTTGGCTCTCAGCGACTGGACCCTTGGCCCTCAGCAACTGGTCCCTTGGCTCTCAGCGACCGGACCCTTGGCCCTCAGCCACCGGTCCCTTGGCCCTCAGCCACCGGTCCCTTGTCCCTCAGCCACCGTTCCCTTGGCCCTCAGCGACCAGTCCCTTGGTTCTCAGCCACCAGTCCCTTGGTCCTCAGCCACCAGTCCTTTGGCCCTCAGCCACCGGGTCCTTGACCCTCAGCCACCAGTCCCTTTGCCCTCAGCCACCGGTCCCTTGATCCTCAGCCACCAGTCCCTTGGCTCTCAGCGACTGGACCGTTGGCCCTCAGCCTCCGGTCCCTTGACCCTCAGCGACCAGTCCCTTGGTCCTCAGCCACCAGTCCCTTGGCTCTCAGCGACCGGACCCTTGGCCCTCAGCCACCGGGTCCTTGACCCTCAGCCATTGGTCCCTTGACTCTCAGCAACCATTCCTTTGGCCATTACAACTGGTCCTTTGGCCCTCAGCAACCGGTCATTTAGCACTTAGCACCTGGTGATTTAGCCCTTAGCAATTGTTCTTTAGGCACTTCGCAAGTGGTCCCTTGGCCCTCAGCCAACGGTCCCTTGGCTCTCAGCCACCGGATCCTTGACCCTCAGCCAACGAGTCCCTTGGCCCTCAGCCACCGGGTCCTTGACCCTCAGCGACCGGACCCTTGGCTCTCAGCCACCGAGTCCTTCGCCCTCAGCCACCGGTCCCTTGGCTCTCAGCCATCGGACCCTTGGCCCTCAGCGACCGGAACCTTGGCCCTCAGCGACCGGACCCTTGGCCCTCAGCGACTGGTCCCTTGGCTCTCAGCCACCAGTCCCTTGGCCCTCAGCCACCGGACCCTTGGCCCTCAGCGACTGGACCCTTGGCTCTCAGTGACTGGTTCCTTGTCCATCAGCCACGGGTCCCTTGGCCCTCAGCCACTGGTCCCTTGGTACTGAGCAACCGGTCACTTGGCCCTCAGCCACCGGTCCGTTGACCCTTAGCCACCAGTCCCTTGGCCCTCAGCCACCGGGTCCTTGGCCCTCAGCCACCAGTCCCTTGGCACTGAGCAACCGGTCACTTGGCCCTCAGCCACTGGTCCATTGACCCTTAGCCACCAGTCCCTTGGCCCTCAGCCACCGGGTCATTGGCCCTCAGCCACCGGCCCCTTGGCACTGAGCAATCGGTCCCTTGGCCCTTAACCACCGGTCCCGTGGACCTCAGCCACGGGTCCCTTGGCCCTCAGCCACTGGTCCCTTGGTACTGAGCAACCGGTCACTTGGCCCTCAGCCACCGTTCCGTTGACCCTTAGCCACCAGTCCCTTGGCCCTCAGCCACCGGGTCCTTGGCCCTCAGCCACCGAGTCCTTGACACTCAGCCACCAGTCCCTTGGCCCTCAGCCACCGGTCCCTTGACCCTTAGCCACCAGTCCCTTGGCCCTCAGTCACTGGTCCCATGGCCCTCAGCCACTGGTCCCTTGTCCCTCAGCCACCGGTTCCTTGACCCTCAGCCACCAGTCCCTTGTTCCTCAGCCACCAGTCCCTTGGCTCTCAGCGACTGGACTCTTGGCCCTCAGCCACCAGTCCCTTGGACCTCAGCCACCGGTCCCTTGGCCCTCAGCCACCAGTCCCTTGGACCTCAGCCACCGGTCATTTGGCTCTCAGCCACCGGGTCCTTGACCCTCAGCCACCAGTCCCTTTGCCCTCAGCCACCAGTCCCTTGGCACTGAGCAACCGGTCACTTGGCCCTCAGCCACCGGCCCCTTGGCCCTCAGCCACCGGTCCCTTGGCCCTCAGCCACCGGTCCCTTGACCCTCAGCCACCAGTCCCTTGGCCCTCAGCCACCGAGTCCTTGACACTCAGCCACCAGTCCCTTGGCCCTCAGCCACCGGTCCCTTGGCCTTCAGCCACCAGTCACTTGGACCTCAGCCACCGGTCCCTTGGCCCTCAGCCACCAGTCCCTTGGACCTCAGCCACCGGTCACTTGGCTCTCAGACACCGGGTCCTTGACCCTCAGCCACCAGTCCCTTGGCCCTCAGCCACCGAGTCCTTGACACTCAGCCACCAGTCCCTTGGCCCTCAGCCACCGGTCCCTTGACCCTTAGCCACCAGTCCCTTGGCCCTCAGTCACTGGTCCCATGGCCCTCAGCCACTGGTCCCTTGTCCCTCAGCCACCGGTCCCTTGACCCTCAGCCACCAGTCCCTTGTTCCTCAGCCACCAGTCCCTTGGCTCTCAGCGACTGGACTCTTGGCCCTCAGCCACCGGTCCCTTGGCCCTCAGCCACCGGTCACTTGGCTCTCAGCCACCGCGTCCTTAACCCTCATCCACCAGTCCATTGGCCCTCAGCCACTTGGTCCTTGACCCTCAGCCACTAGTCCCTTGGCCGTCAGCCACCGGGTCCTTGAACCTCAGCCATCGGTCCCTTGACTCTCAGCAACCATTGCTTTGGCCATCACAACTTGTCCCTTGGCCCTCAGCAACCGGTCATTTAGCACTTAGCACCTGGTGATTTAGCCCTCAGCAATTGTTCTGTAGGCACTTCGCAATTGGTCCCTTGGTCCTCAGCCACCGGTCCCTTGACTCTCAGCGACCGGACCCTTGGCCCTCATCCACCGGTCCCTTGGCCCTCAGCCACCAGTCCCTTGGTTCTCAGCCACCAGTCCCTTGGCCCTCAGCCACCGGGTCCTTGACCCTCAGCCACCAGTCCCTTGGTTCTCAGCCACCAGTCCCTTGGTCCTCAGCCACCAGTCCCTTGGCCCTCAGCCACCGGGTCCTTGACCCTCAGCCACCAGTCCCTTTGCCCTCAGCCACCGGTCCCTTGATCCTCAGCCACCAGTCCCTTGGCTCTCAGCGACTGGACCCTTGGCCCTCAGCCACCGGTCCCTTGGCCCTCAGCCACCGGTCACTTGGCTCTCAACCACCGCGTCCTTGACCTTCAGCCACCAGTCCCTTGGCTCTCAGCCACCGGGTCCTTGACCCTCAGCCATCGGTCCCTTGACTCTCAGCAACCATTCCTTTGGCCATCACAACTGGTCCCTTGGCCCTCAGCAACCGGTCATTTAGCACTTAGCACCTGGTGATTTAGCACTCAGCAATTGTTTTTTAGGCTCTTCGCAATTGGTCCCTTGGCCCTCAGCCACCGGTCCCTTGACTCTCAGCCATCGGAACCTTTACCCTCAGCCACCGGTCCCTTTGGCCCTCAGACACTGGTCCCTTGGCCCTCAGCGACCGGTCCCTTGGCCCTCAGCCAACAGTCCCTTGGCCCTCAGCCACCGGTCCCTTGGCCATCAGCCACCGGTCCCTTGGCCCTCAGCCAGCGGTCCCTTGGCACTGAGCAACATGTCCCTTGGCCCTCAGCCACCGGTCCGTTGACCCTCAGCCACCGGTCTCTTGGCACTCACAACCAGGTCCTTGGCCCTCAGCCACCGGTCCCTTGAGCCTCAGCCACCGGTCCCTTGTCCCTCAGCCACCGGCCCCTTGGCCCTCAGCCACCGGTCCCTTGGCCCTCAGCCACCGGTCCCTTGACCCTCAGCCACCAGCCCCTTGGCCCTCAGCCACCAGTCCCTTGTCCCTCAGCCACCAGCCCCTTGGCCCTCAGCCACCGGTCCATTGGCTCTCAGCCACCAACTACTTGGCCCTCAGCCATCGGTCCCTTGGCCCTCAGCCACCGGTCCCTTGGCCCTCAGCCCCCTGTCCCTTGGCCCTCAGCCACCGGCCCCTTGGCCCCCAGCCACCGGTCCCTTGGCCCTCAGACACCGGTCCCTTGGCCCTCAGCAACTCGTCCCTTGGTCCTCAGCCACCACACCCTTGGCCCTCAGCCACCGGTCCCTTGGCCCTCAGCCACCGGTCCATTGGCCCTCAGCAACATGACCCTTGGCCCTCAGCCACCAGTCCCTTGGCCTTCAGCCACCGGTCCCTTGGCCCTCAGCCACCAACCCCTTGGCCCTCAGCCACCAACCCCTTGGCCCTCAGCCACCGGTCCCTTGGCGCTCAGCCACCGGTCCATTGGCTCTCAGCAACTAGACCCTTGGCCTTCAGCCACCGGTCCCTTGGCCCTCAGCCACCAGCCCCTTGGCCCTCAGCCACCGGTCAGTTGGCCCTCAGCCACCGGTCCCTTGGCTCTCAGCGACCGGACCCTTGGCCCTCAGCAACTAGTCCCTTGGTCCTCAGCCACCAGTCCCTTGGCTCTCAGCGACTGGACCCTTGGCCCTCAGCCACCTGTCCCTTGGCCCTCAGCGACCGGACCCTTGGCCCTCAGCCACCGGTCCCTTGTCCCTCAGCCACCGTTCCCTTGGCCCTCAGCGACCAGTCCCTTGGCCCTCAGCCACCGGGTCCTTGACCCTCAGCCATTGGTCCCTTGACTCTCAGCAACCATTCCTTTGGCCATTATAACTGGTCCTTTGGCCCTCAGCAACCGGTCATTTAGCACTTAGCACCTGGTGATTTAGCCCTTAGCAATTGTTCTTTAGGCACTTCGCAATTGGTCCCTTGGCCCTCAGCCAACGGTCCCTTGGCTCTCAGCCACCGGATCCTTGACCCTCAGCCAACGAGTCCCTTGGCCCTCAGCCACCGGGTCCTTGACCCTCAGCGACCGGACCCTTGGCTCTCAGCCACCGAGTCCTTCGCCCTCAGCCACCGGTCCCTTGGCTCTCAGCCATCGGACCCTTGGCCCTCAGCGACCGGACCCTTGGCCCTCAGCGACCGGACCCTTGGCCCTCAGCGACTGGTCCCTTGGCTCTCAGCCACCAGTCCCTTGGCCCTCAGCCACCGGACCCTTGGCCCTCAGCGACTGGACCCTTGGCTCTCAGTGACTGGTTCCTTGTCCATCAGCCACGGGTCCCTTGGCCCTCAGCCACTGGTCCCTTGGTACTGAGCAACCGGTCACTTGGCCCTCAGCCACCGGTCCGTTGACCCTTAGCCACCAGTCCCTTGGCCCTCAGCCACCGGGTCCTTGGCCCTCAGCCACCAGTCCCTTGGCACTGAGCAACCGGTCACTTGGCCCTCAGCCACTGGTCCGTTGACCCTTAGCAACCAGTCCCTTGGCCCTCAGCCACCGGGTCATTGGCCCTCAGCCACCGGCCCCTTGGCACTGAGCAATCGGTCCCTTGGCCCTTAACCACCGGTCCCGTGGACCTCAGCCACCGGTCCGTTGACCCTCAGCCACCGGTCCGTTGGCCCTCAGCCAACAGTCCCTTGGCCCTCAGCCACCAGTCTCTTGTCCCTCAGTCACAAGTCCCTTTGCCCTCAGCCACCAGTCCCTTGGCACTGAGCAACCGGTGACTTGGCCCTCAGCCACCGGCCCCTTGGCCCTCAGCCACCGGTCCCTTGGCCCTCAGCCACCGGTCCCTTGACCCTCAGCCACCAGTCCCTTGGCCCTCAACCAACAGTCTCTTGGCCCTCAACCAACTGTCTCTTGGCCCTCAGCCACCAGTCCCTTGGCCCTCAGCCACCGGTCCCTTGGCCCTCAGCCACCCGTCTCTTGGCCCTCAGCCACCAGTCCCTTGGCCCTCAGCCACCGGTCCCTTGGCCCTCAGCCACCAGTCTCTTGGCCCTCAGCCACCGGTCCCTTGGCCCTCAGCCACCCGTCTCTTGGCCCTCAGCCACCAGTCCCTTGGCCCTCAGCCACCGGTCCCTTGGCCCTCAGCCACCAGTCTCTTGGCCCTCAGCCACCAGTCTCTTGGCCCTCAGCCACCAGTCTCTTGGCCCTCAGCCACCGGTCCCTTGGCCCTCAGCCACCGATCCCTTGTCCCTCAGCCACCAGTCCCTTTGCTCTCAGCCACCAGTCCCTTGGCACTGAGCAACCAGTCTCTTGGCCCTCAGCCACCAGTCCCTTGGCCCTCAGCCACCGGTCCCTTGGCCCTCAACCAACAGTCTCTTGTCCCTCAGCCACCGGTCCCTTGGCCCTCAGCCACCGGTCCCGTGGACCTCAGCCATTGGTCCCTTGGCCCTCAGCCACCGGTCCCTTGGCCCTCAGCCAACGGTCTCTTGGCCCTCAGCCACCTGTCCCTTGGCCCACAGCACACTGGTCCCTTGGCCCTCAGCCACCAGTCTCTTGGCCCTCAGCCACCTGTCCCTTGGCCCACAGCACACTGGTCCCTTGGCCCTCAGCCACTGGTCCCTTGGCCCTCAGCCACCAGTACCTTGGCTCTCAGCCACCGGTCGCTTGACGCTCAGCCACCGATCCCTTGTCCCTCAGCGACCAGTCCCTTTGCTCTCAGCCACCAGTCCCTTGGTACTGAGCAACCAGTCCCTTGGCCCTCAGCCACCAGTCCGTTGGCCCTCAACCAACAGTCTCTTGGCCCTCAACCAACAGTCACTTGGCCCTCAGCCACCAGTCCCTTGGCCCTCAACCAACAGTCTCTTGGCCCTCAACCAACAGTCCCTTGGCCCTCAGCCACCAGTCCCTTGGCCCTCAGCCACCGGTCGCTTGACGCTCAGCCACAGATCCCTTGGCCCTCAGCCACCAGTCCCTTGGCCCTCAGCCACCAGTCCCTTGGCCCTCAACCAACAGTCTCTTGGCCCTCAACCAACAGTCACTTGGCCCTCAGCCACCAGTCCCTTGGCCCTCAACCAACAGTCTCTTGGCCCTCAACCAACAGTCCCTTGGCCCTCAGCCACCAGTCCCTTGGCCCTCAGCCACCGGTCGCTTGACGCTCAGCCACCGATCTCTTGGCCCTCAGCCACCAGTCCCTTGTCCCTCAGCCACCAGTCCCTTTGCTCTCAGACACCAGTCCCTTGTCCCTCAGCCACCAGTCCCTTGGCCCTCAGCCACCAGTCCCTTGGCCCTTAGCAACTATGTCTCTAGGCCGTTAGCAACTGGCCTCTTGGCCCTCTGCCACCAGTGCCAAGGCCCTCGGCAACCATTCACTTGGCCATTAGCACCCAACCATTGGCTCTAAGCAACATTTCCCTTGGCCCTTAACCACCATGGCTTTATCCTCAGCAACCATTACTTTTGCCCTCAGCCACCGGTCCCTTTGGCCCTCAGCCACCGGTCCCTTCACACTGACCAACAAGTGCATTTTCCGTTAGCAACCGATTCCTTGGCCTCCAACAACTAACACTTGGCCCTGAGCAACCGGTGCTTTGGCCCTCAGCGACAAAACCCTTGACACTCAGCCGCCCGATCCTTAGCCCTCAGTCATCGGTTGTTTTGCTCTGAGCATCCAGTCCATTGGCCCTCAGCAACCAATCCCTTGGCCTCAGGAACCGCTCACTTGGCCCTGAACAACCTGTCCTTTGGGTATTAGCAGCCAACTCTTGCCACGTAGCAACCGGTCCATCTCCCTGAGCAACCGGCCCTTAGTCCTCAGCAACTGGGCCCTTGGCCCTCAACAGCCAGTCCTTTAGTTCTCAGAAACCGATCCCTTGGCCCGAAGGAAACGGTCCCTTGGCCCTCAGCAACCAGTCTTTTGGCCGTTAGCAACCAGTCTTTTGGCCCTTAGCAACCAGTCTTTTGGCCCTTAGCAACCAGTCCCTCGGTCCTTTCAACCAGTCCCTTGGCCCTTAGCAGGCGGTCATTCGCCCTTAGCAACCGGTCTCTTGGTGCAAAGCAACCGGTCCCTTGGCCTTTAGCAACTGACCCATTTGCCATTAGCAGCCAACACTTGCCACTTGGCAACTGGTCTCTTCGCCCTCAGCCACTGGTCCCTTCGCCCTGAGCAACGTTTCCTCAGCCCTCAGCCACTGTTCATTTTGCTCTTAATGGCACAACACTTGGCCCATAGCAACGAGTCCCTTGGCCCTTACCAACCGGTCCCTTGGCCTTTACCAACAGGTCCCTTGGCCCTTACCAACTGTACCCTTGGCCCTGACCAAAAGCTCCTTTGCACTTAGAAACTGGTCACATGGCCCTTAACAACCAGGCCGTTGGCCTTTAGCAACTGCTCCCTTGACCTTAGCAACTTTTCTCTAGGCCCTTAGCAACTGGTCTCTTGGCCCTCTGCCGCCAGTGCCAAGGCCTTCGGCAACCATTCACTTGGCCATTAGAACCCAACGCTTAGCTCTAAGCAACCGATCCCTTGGCCCTGACCCACAATGGCTTTGCCCTCAGCAAAGAGCAGTTTTTCCCTCAGCAACCAGTCCTTGGCCCTCAGCCACTGATCCCCTTGGCCCTCAGCCACTGATCCCCTTGGCCCTCAGCCACTGATCCCCTTGGCCCTCAGCCACTGATCCCCTTGGCCCTCAGCCACTGATCCCCTTGGCCCTCAGCCACTGATCCCCTTGGCCCTCAGCCACTGATCCCCTTGGCCCTCAGCCACTGATCCCCTTGGCCCTCAGCCACTGATCCCCTTGGCCCTCAGCCACTGTTCCCCTTGGCCCTCAGCCACTGATCCCCTTGGCCATCAGCCACTGATCCCCTTGGCCATCAGCCACTGATCCCCTTGGCCCTCAGCCACTGATCCCCTTGGCCCTCAGCAACTGATCCCCTTGGCCCTCAGCCACTGATCCCCTTGGCCCTCAGCCACTGATCCCCTTGGCCCTCAGCCACTGATCCCCTTGGCACTCAGCCACTGATCCCCTTGGCCCTCAGCCACTGATCTCCTTGGCCCTCAGCCACTGATCCCCTTGGCCCTCAGCCACTGATCCCCTTGGCCCTCAGCCACTGATCCCCTTGGCCCTCAGCCACTGATCCCCTTGGCACTCTGCCACAGATCCCCTTGGCACTTAGCAACTGGTCATTTAGCACTTAGCAATCAGTCTCTTGGGCCTTAGCAACGGGTCCCTTGGCCCTAAGGTACCGGTCCCTTGGCCTTCAGGAACCGGTCCCTTGGCCCTCAGGAACCGGTCCCTTGGCCTTCAGGAACCGGTCCCTTGGCCCTCAGGAACCGGTCCCTTGGCCCTAAGGAACCCGTCCCTTGGCCCTCAGCAACCGGTGCTTTGGACTTCACCGACCAGTTTCCTTAGCCCTTAGCAACCAGTCGCTTAGCCCTTAGCAACCAGTCCCTTAACCCCTAGCAACGGGTCCCTCGGCCCTCAGCAACGGGTCCCTCGGCCCTCAGCAACGGGTCCCTCGGCTCTCAGCCACCGGTCATTTGGCACTTAGCATCCTGTCCCTTGGCCGTCAGCCACCGAACCCTCAGCCATCAGTCACTTGTCTCATGGTCATTAGCAGTCATGTTTTGGCCTTTCGGTGCCTGTCCCCGACCAACCAGCAGTCCCTTGGCCCTTAGCAATCGGTCCCTTGGCCCGTAGCAATCGGTCCCTTGGCACTTAGCAATCGGTCCCTTGGCCCGTAGCAATCGGTCCCTTGGCCCGTAGCAATCGGTCCCTTGGCACTTAGCAATCGGTCCCTTGGCCCTTAGCAATCGGTCCCTTGGCCCGTAGCAATCGGTCCCTTGGCCCTTAGCAATCGGTCCCTTGGCCCGTAGCAATCGGTCCCTTGGCACTTAGCAATCGGTCCCTTGGCCCTTAGCAATCGGTCCCTTGGCCCGTAGCAATCGGTCCCTTGGCACTTAGCAATCAGTCCCTTGGCCCTTAGCAATCGGTCCCTTGGCACTTAGCAATCAGTCCCTTGGCCCTTAGCAATCAGTCCCTTGGCCCTTAGCAATCGGTCCCTTGGCCCGTAGCAATCGGTCCCTTGGCACTTAGCAATCAGTCCCTTGGCCCTTAGCAATCGGTCCCTTGGCCCTTAGCAATCGGTCCCTTGGACCTTAGCAATCGGTCCCTTGGCCCTTAGCAATCGGTCCCTTGGCCCTTAGCAATCGGTCCCTTGGACATTAGCAATCGGTCCCTTGGCCCTTAGCAATCGGTCCCGTGGACCTTAGCAATCGGTCCCATGGCCCTTAGCAATCGGTCCCTTGGACCTTAGCAATCGGTCCCTTGGACCTTAGCAATCGGTCCCTTGGACCTTAACAATCGGTCCCTTGGACCTTAGCAATCGGTCCCTTGGACCTTAGCAATCAGTCCCTTGGACCTTAGCAATCAGTCCCTTGGACCTTAGCAATCGGTCCCTTGGACCTTAGCAATCAGTCCCTTGGACCTTAGCAATCGGTCCCTTGGCCCTTAGCAATCAGTCCCTTGGACCTTAGCAATCGGTCCCATGGCCCTTAGCAATCAGTCCCTTGGACCTTAGCAATCGGTCCCTTGGCCCTTAGCAATAAGTCCCTTGGACCTTAGCAATCGGTCCCTTGGCCCTTAGCAATCAGTCCCTTGGACCTTAGCAATCGGTCCCTTGGCCCTTAGCAATCAGTCCCTTGGACCTTAGCAATCAGTCCCATGGCCCTTAGCAATCAGTCCCTTGGACCTTAGCAATCAGTCCCATGGCCCTTAGCAATCAGTCCCTTGGACCTTAGCAATCGGTCCCTTGGCCCTTAGCAATCAGTCCCTTGGACCTTAGCAATCGGTCCCTTGGCCCTTAGCAATCAGTCCCTTGGACCTTAGCAATCGGTCCCTTGGCCCTTAGCAATCAGTCCCTTGGACCTTAGCAATCAGTCCCATGGCCCTTAGCAATCAGTCCCTTGGACCTTAGCAATCGGTCCCTTGGCCCTTAGCAATCAGTCCCTTGGACCTTAGCAATCGGTCCCATGGCCCTTAGCAATCAGTCCCATGGCCCTTAGCAATCGGTCCCATGGCCCTTAGAAACCAGTCCCTTAACCCCTAGCAACGGGTCCCTCGGCCCTCAGCAACGGGTCCCTCGGCCCTCAGCAACGGGTCCCTCGGCCCTCAGCCACCGAGGCCTCGGCTCTCAGCCACCGGTCATTTGGCACTTAGCATCCTGTCCCTTGGCCGTCAGCCACCGAACCCTCAGCCATCAGCCACTTGTCTCATGGTCATTAGCAGTCATGTTTTGGCCTTTCGGTGCCTGTCCCCGACCAACCAGCAGTCCCTTGGCCCTTAGCAATCGGTCCCTTGGCCCGTAGCAATCGGTCCCTTGGCACTTAGCAATCGGTCCCTTGGCCCGTAGCAATCGGTCCCTTGGCACTTAGCAATCGGTCCCTTGGCCCTTAGCAATCGGTCCCTTGGCCCGTAGCAATCGGTCCCTTGGCACTTAGCAATCAGTCCCTTGGCCCTTAGCAATCGGTCCCTTGGCCCTTAGCAATCGGTCCCTTGGACCTTAGCAATCGGTCCCTTGGCCCTTAGCAATCGGTCCCTTGGCCCTTAGCAATCGGTCCCTTGGACATTAGCAATCGGTCCCTTGGCCCTTAGCAATCGGTCCCGTGGACCTTAGCAATCGGTCCCATGGCCCTTAGCAATCGGTCCCTTGGACCTTAGCAATCGGTCCCTTGGACCTTAACAATCGGTCCCTTGGACCTTAGCAATCGGTCCCTTGGAGCTTAGCAATCAGTCCCTTGGACCTTAGCAATCAGTCCCTTGGACCTTAGCAATCAGTCCCTTGGACCTTAGCAATCAGTCCCTTGGCCCTTAGCAATCAGTCCCTTGGACCTTAGCAATCGGTCCCTTGGACCTTAGCAATCAGTCCCTTGGACCTTAGCAATCGGTCCCTTGGCCCTTAGCAATCAGTCCCTTGGACCTTAGCAATCGGTCCCATGGCCCTTAGCAATCAGTCCCTTGGACCTTAGCAATCGGTCCCTTGGCCCTTAGCAATCAGTCCCTTGGATATTAGCAATCGGTCCCTTGGCCCTCAGCAATCAGTCCCTTGGACCTTAGCAATCGGTCCCTTGGCCCTTAGCAATCAGTCCCTTGGACCTTAGCAATCAGTCCCATGGCCCTTAGCAATCAGTCCCTTGGACCTTAGCAATCAGTCCCATGGCCCTTAGCAATCAGTCCCTTGGACCTTAGCAATCGGTCCCTTGGCCCTTAGCAATCAGTCCCTTGGACCTTAGCAATCAGTCCCATGGCCCTTAGCAATCAGTCCCTTGGACCTTAGCAATCGGTCCCATGGCCCTTAGCAATCAGTCCCATGGCCCTTAGCAATCAGTCCCTTGGACCTTAGCAATCGGTCCCTTGGCCCTTAGCAATCAGTCCCATGGCCCTTAGCAATCAGTCCCTTGGACCTTAGCAATCAGTCCCATGGCCCTTAGCAATCAGTCCCTTGGACCTTAGCAATCAGTCCCTTGGCCCTTAGCAATCAGTCCCTTGGACCTTAGCAATCAGTCCCATGGCCCTTAGCAATCAGTCCCTTGGACCTTAGCAATCGATCCCATGGCCCTTAGCAATCAGTCCCATGGCCCTTAGCAATCGGTCCCATGGCCCTTAGCAATCGGTCCCTTGGCCCTTAACAATCGGTCCCTTGGCCCTTAGCAATCGGTCCCTTGGCCCTTAGCAATCGGTCCCTTGGCCCTTAGCAATCAGTCCCTTGGCCCTTAGCAATCGGTCCCATGGCCCTTAGCAATCGGTCCCATGGCCCTTAGCAATCGGTCCCTTGGCCCTTAACAATCGGTCCCTTGGCCCTTAGCAATCGGTCCCTTGGCCCTTAGCAACAGGTCTCTTGGCCCTTAGCAATCGGTCCCATGGCCCTTAGCAATCGGTCCCTTGGCCCTTAGCAATCGGTCCCTTGGCCCTTAGCAATCGGTCCCTTGGCCCTTAGCAACAGGTCTCTTGGCCCTTAGCAATCGGTCCCGTGGACCTTAGCAACAGGTCTCTTGGCCCTTAGCAATCGGTCCCTTGGCCCTTAGCAACAGGTCTCTTGGCCCTTAGCAATCGGTCCCTTGGCCCTTAGCAACAGGTCCCTTGGCCCTTAGCAATCGGTCACTTGGCCCTTAGCAATCGGTCCCTTGGCCCTTAGCATTCGGTCCCTTGGCCCTTAGCAATCGGTCCCTTGGCCCTTAGCAATCGGTCCCTTGGCCCTTAACAATCGGTCCCTTGGTCCTTAGCAATCGGTCCCTTGGCCCTTAGCAATCGGTCCCTTGGCCCTTAACAATCGGTCCCTTGGTCCTTAGCAATCGGTCCCTTGGCCCTTAACAATCGGTCCCTTGGTCCTTAGCAATCGGTCCTTTGGCCCTTAGCAATCGGTCCCTTGGCCCTTAGCAATCGGTCCCTTGGCCCTTAGCAATCGGTCCCTTGGCCCTTAGCAATCGGTCCCTTGGCCCTTAACAATCGGTCCCTTGGCCCTTAGCATTCGGTCCCTTGGCCCTTAGCAATCGGTCCCTTGGCCCTTAGCAATCGGTCCCTTGGCCCTTAACAATCGGTCCCTTGGTCCTTAGCAATCGGTCCCTTGGCCCTTAACAATCGGTCCCTTGGTCCTTAGCAATCGGTCCCTTGGTCCTTAGCAATCGGTCCCTTGGTCCTTAGCAATCGGTCCCTTGGCCCTTAGCAATCGGTCCCTTGGCCCTTAACAATCGGTCCCTTGGCCCTTAGCAATCGGTCCCTTGTCCCTTAACAATCGGTCCCTTGGCCCTTAGCAATCGGTCCCTTGTCCCTTAACAATCGGTCCCTTGGCCCTTAGCAATCGGTCCCTTGGCCCTTAACAATCGGTCCCTTGGCCCTTAGCAATCGGTCCCTTGTCCCTTAACAATCGGTCCCTTGGCCCTTAGCAACAGGTCTCTTGGCCCTTAGCAACAGGTCTCTTGGCCCTCTGCCACCAGTGCCAAGGCCCTCGGCTACTGGTCCTTTGGTCCTTAGCCCGCAGCCACCGGACGTTTCGCTCTTAGCAACAGGGCACTTGGCTGTTACAAACTGATCCCTTGTCCCTGAGCAACTGGTCCCTTGGCCCTTACCAACCAGTTACTAGGCCCTCTGCCAACTGTACCATAGCCCTCAGTAACTGGTCATGTGGCCATTTGTACCCAACCGTTGGACCTATGTACCCCTCCCTTAGCCCAGAACCACCATTGCTTTGCCCTCGGCAACTGGCAGCACTGCACTCAGCAACCAGCAGTTTTTCTCTCAGCAACCAGTCCTTTGGCCCTCAGCGACCGGTCCCTTGGCCCTTAGCGACCGGTCCCTTTGGCCCTCAGCGACCGGTCCCTTGGCCATCAGCGACCGGCCCCTTGGCCCTCAGCGACCGGGCGCTTGTCCCTCAGCAACCGGTCCCTTGGCCCTCAGCGACCGGTCCCTTGGCCCTCAGCGACCGGTCCCTTGGCCCTTAGCGACCGGTCCCTTTGGCCCTCAGCGACCGGTCCCTTGGCCATCAGCGACCGGCCCCTTGGCCCTCAGCGACCGGGCGCTTGGCCCTCAGCGACCGGTCCCTTGGCCCTTAGCGACCGGTCCCTTTGGCCCTCAGCGACCGGTCCCTTGGCCATCAGCGACCGGCCCCTTGGCCCTCAGCGACCGGGCGCTTGTCCCTCAGCAACCGGTCCCTTGGCCCTCAGCGACCGGTCCCTTGGCCCTTAGCGACCGGTCCCTTTGGCCCTCAGCGACCGGTCCCTTGGCCATCAGCGACCGGCCCCTTGGCCCTCAGCGACCGGGCGCTTGGCCCTCAGCGACCGGGCGCTTGTCCCTCAGCGACCGGTCCCTTGGCCATCAGCGACCGGTCCCTTGGCCATCAGCGTCCGGTCACTTGGCCCTCAGCCACCGGTCACTTGGCCACCTGCCCCTCGGCCCTCGGCCACTGGCCCCTCGGCCCTCGGCCCCTCGGGCACCGGCCCCTAAGCCCTTAACATCCGGACACTTGGCCCATAGCAACCGATCTCTTAGCCCTTAAAAAACGGCCTCTTCCGCTAAGCAACCAGTCCCTTGGCCCTTCACAAATGGTGGCTTGGCCCACAGCAATCAACACTTGGCCCACAGCAACGGGTCCCTTGGCCTTTAGCAACTGGTATCTTGGCCATCAGCAACCGGTCCCAAAACCCTTAGCAACCAGTACCTTGGCTGTTAGCAATAAACAATTGATCGTTTGCAACTGGACCCTTCGCCTAGCAACTTGGCCTTTAGCAACGGGCCCCTTGGCCCGAAGCAACCGGTCCCATGGTGCTCAATCTCTGGTCCCTTGGTCCTAAGCAACCACTCTCTTCGCCCTTAGCAACTGGTCCCTTGGCCCTCAGCAACCAGTGAGTTGGCCATTGGCAACTGGTCACTTGGCCATCGGCAACCAGTCTCTTGGCCCTTGGTGTTAATCATGAATACAGGGTCTGACTAGATACTGTGAGCTCAAAGTAAAGTGTGACCTTAGTCTTTTATTACAGGTCTCCAGAGTGCCTCTCCAGCCTGTGAGGCCTCCTTAATACAGGTGCTCCCAAGGGATTGTGCACTCCCTTGGGACTCCATGGGATGAGTCCTCTGGTGGCTAGACAAGGTATTTAAAGGTTTACATATATAACAAAACTCCCCCCAAAGTCAATGGTGTAACTATTTAGAAGTTGAGTCGATCTGCGGCCTTTCTTTCCCTGGTTGATCGACTCGGTGTAAATGCTGGTTTTGTTGCGTCATTTGTTGGGCCCTCGCTGGGCTACTGTGCAGCTGGCCTTGCTGGGCTGCCTGGTGTGGTGAGTCCTGCTGGGCTGCTGCGGGTGATGGTTTCTGCTTCGTGGCCAACCGCGGTGTCTGTTGCCACTGGTGTGTATGTTGTGGGGTCACAGAAGGTAGGGTCCAATATGGGTTGTTGAGGATTGTCCGTGAATCTGAGTTTCATTTGGTCCAAGTGTTTCCGGTGAATGAGTCCATTTGAAAGTTTGACGCGAGACACCCTGCTCTCCTCTTTGGCCGCGACAATACCGGGAAGCCACTTGGCACCTTGTTCATAGTTCAACACAAATACAGGATCATTGATTTCAATTTCGCGTGACATATTGGCGCTATCATCATATGTACTTTGTTGAAGCCGCCTGCTCTCTACCTGTTCACGTAGACCAGGGTAGACTAACAAGAGACTTGTGTTAAGTGCACTTTTCATGAATCCCAGTGAGAGAATGGGGTCTCGTGTGGTAGCTAATCATGATATGGGATAGGCGAGTCTGCAGTGAGCCTTCAGTTACCCTCTTCAAGCTCTGCTTGATAGTTTGCACTGCTCTCTCTGCCTGACCATTGGATGCTTTTTTGAACGGGGCAGATGTTAAATGTTTTTATCCCATTATGGATCATGAACTCTTTGAACTCGGCACGGGTGAAACACGGCCATTTGTCACTCACAAGGACATCAGGCAGGCCGTGCGTGGCAAACATGGCCCGCAGGCTTTCAGTGTTGGCAGCGGACATGCTAGCCGACATTATCTCACATTCAATCCATTTGGAGTATGCATCCACAACCATTAGGAACATTTTACCCAAAAACGGGCCTGCATAGTCGACATGGACCCTGGAACATGGCTTGGAGAGCCAAGATCATAAACTTAGTGGCTCCTCCCTGGATGCATTGTCAACTGTGAGCATGTGTTACATTTGTGCATGCAGGTTCTGAGTTCACATCGATACCGGGCCACCACACTTGGGATCTGTCTATCACTTTCATCATTACAGTGCCTGGGTGAATACTGTGGAGATCACTGATGAAGGACCACTACCTGATTACCCCACAGAAGGCAGTCTGCCTGTATAGACATTTCATCCATGCGCCACTGGTACGGCTTTATCTCTTCCTGCATTTACAATGGGACACTAGACCAGCTACCGTGAAGCACACAATTTTTTACTAGGACAGTAAGGGGTCCTGGCTCATCCTGGTTCTAATCTGTTGGGCTGTGACAGGTGATTGCTCACTCTCAAATGCTTCCTTCACCATGGCTAAATCTGCGGGCTGCACCATTTCCACCCCCGTGGTGGGCAATGGCAGCCTACTGAGAGCTTGGCACGGTTTTCCCTGCCTAGCCTGTGGCGGATGGCATAGTTGTATGCGGATAATGTGAGCGCCCATCTCAGAATGCGGGCCAATGCGTTCATATTTATCTCCTTAATTTTGGAAAAAAAAGGGTTATCAATGGCTTATTGTCAGCTTCCAATTCAAATTTGAGCCCAAACAGATAGTATTGCATTTTCTTTACCCCATAAACACACGCTAACGATTCTTTTGCAAGCATGCTGTAGGCTCCCTCAGCCTTAGACAGACTCCTGGATGCATAAGCAACCGGTTGCAAATTCCCAAAATCATTCGCTTGTTGCAATACACACCCGACGCCATACGATGATGCATCACATGCTCTTATCAAACGTTTACATGGATCATACAACACAAGCAATTGGTTTGAGCAGAACAATTTTCGAGCTTTTCCAAAGGCATTTTCTTGGCTTCTGCCCCATACCCATTCGTTTCATTTACGCAGTAAGGCGTGCAGTGGTTCGAACAGTGTGCTGAGACCCGGTAAGAATTTGGAAAAGTAATTCAGGAGTCTTCGAAACGACAGCAGCTCCATCACGTTCTGTGGCCTCGGTGTGTTCTCGATTGCCTCAATCTTCGAATCGGTGGGCCTGATGCCATCCACCGCGATTCTTCTCCCCAGGAACTACACTTCAGGCACCAGGAAATCGCACTTCGAGCGTTTTAACCTGAGCCCCACGCAGTTGAGTCGATTAAGAACCTCCTCCATGTTCTACAGATGCTCGACTGTGTCCCGACCTGTAAACAATATGCCGTCCTGGAAGACCACCGTGCGTGGGACCGACTTCAGTAAGCTTTCAATGTTTCTCTGGAATATCGCAGCGGCTGATCGAATCCCAAATGGGCATCTGTTGTAAATGAAATGACTTTTGTGCGTGTTGATGCAGGTGAGGCCCTTCGATGATTCCTCCAACTCCTGCATCATGTAGTCCCAGGTCAAGTCCAGCTTCGTGAACATCTTTCCTCCCACCAGTGTCGCAAAAAGGTCGTCAGCTTGTGGTAGTGGGTATTGATCCTGTAGGGAGAAACGATTTATAATTACTTTGTAATCACCACAAATTCTGATGGTGCCATCTCCCTTGAGGACTGGAACAATCGGACTCGTTGAATTCGATTGGCGAAATGATGCCCTCTCATTGCAGCAGTCCAGCTTGATCTCTATTCTTTCTTTCATCATGTACGATACTGCTCTCTCCTTGTGATGGATGGGTCGCGCCCCCGGACTTAGATGGATCTGTACTTTTGCTCCTTGGAACTTCCCGATGCCTAGTTTGAACAGCGAAGGGAACTTGTTTAAGACCTGGGCACACGAAGTGTCATCAGTGGACAAGAGCGCTCTGACAGGATCCCAGTTCCAGTGTATCTTTGCCAGCCAGCTCCTGCCGAACAGCGTGGGGTCATCGCCCGGTAACACACAGAGTGGTAGCTTGTGCACCGCTCCACCGGAGGATAACTTTACAGTAGCACTGCGGATTACGGGAATCAGTTCATTTGTGTAAGTTCTCAGTTTCGTACGAATGGGAGGCAAGACTGTCCTTGAGGCCTTGCTGCACCACAATTTTTTTTAAGTCATTTTGCTCATAATGGACTGGCTCGCGCCCGTGTCCAGCTCCATTGACACCGGGAGTCCATTTAATTCAAATTTAAGCATTATCGGGGGACACTTTGTGGTAAATGTGTGCACCCCATATACCTCTGCCTCCTCGGTCTGAGGCTCTGGTTCGTCGTGATCTGCCGAGAATTTGTGGTGATTACAAAGTAACTATCAATCGTTTCTCCCTGCAGGATCAATACCCACTGAGCTGGACCTTTCCTCCAGAGGAAAAATGTTCTCTCCATCTTACACTGATGTGTTTACAGCTCTGACCGATGTCCATGCCCCAGAACATTATCTGTCCCACTGATCCTGTCCCTCTGGTTTAGTTTTTGAGCCCATGCAGCTCTCCCTGATGATTCTTTGCGCCCTATCTCTGCAATTGAATTATTTGTAGATCAGTGGCAACAGGCTGCAGAAGCGAGTGGGTTATGGGCGCTGATAGGAACTGCTGCTACTCATGGTGCCTCACACCCCACGGAAGCTGGAGAGGGTTTGAAAGCCGTCACATAAAATAAATCATGTGGTATCACACGATTCCACCATCTAAAGGAACAGTTTTTATATTGGTGTATTTATGACGCAACCGGATTTAATTCAGAGAAGTGTGAGGTAATGCACTTGGGGAGGGCTAATAAGGAAATGTATACACATTAAACAATAGGCCACGTGGAAGTGCAGATTAACAAAGGGAACTTGGAGTGTTTGGCCACAGATCCCTGAATGTAGCAGGCCAGGTGGATAAGGTAGTTAAGAAGGTATACAGAACGCTTGCCTTTATTGGCCGAGGCACAGGATACAAGAGCAGGGAGATTATACTTAAATTGTATAATACACTGGTTAGGCCTCAGTTGGAGTATTGCGTGCAGTTCTGGTCGCCATATTCCAGGAAGGACATGATTGCACTAGAGAAGGTGCAGAGGAGAATTACGAGGATACTGCCTGGAATGGAGACTCTAAGCTCTGAGGACAGAATGGACAGTTGGGTTTGCTCTCCGTGGAACAGAGGAGGTTGAGGGGAGACCTCAATGTGGTGTATAAAATTTTGAGGGGACTGGATATAGTGCAAATCAAGGGGTCAATTACGAGGGGGCATAGATTTAATGAGTTTGGTGGAAGGGTTAGAGGGGATTTGAGGGAAAGCTTCTTCACGCAGAGGGTTGTGAGGGTCTGGAACACGCTGCCTAGAAGGGCCGTGGAGGGAGAAACCCTCACCACATTTAAAAGGTGCTTGCATGTGCACTTGAAGTGCGGTAACCTGCAGGGTTACGGACCTAAGGCTGGTAAGTGCGATTAGATGGATAACTTCTTGTTGGGTGGCACAGACATGATGGTAATACGTCGTGGAATCTGATACAGCCAGGGTGGTCTCCTCGACTAGTTTCGATCGCCTAGATGTGTCGGAGAGAAATTTTCCCAGATTTCTTTCCCCGATTGTCCGGGATTTTTGTAAGAAAATAAGAACATAAGAAATAGGAACAGGAGTAGGCCATTTGGCCCCTCGGGGCTGCTCTGTCATTCAATAAGATCATGGCTGATCTGATCATGGACTCAGTTCCACATCCCTGCCTGCTCCCATAATGCTTTACATACTTATCGCTCAAAAATATGTTTATCTCCGTCTCCAATATATTTAAAGAGCCAGCCTCCACAGCTCTCTGGGGCAGATAATTCCATCGATTTACAACCGTCTGAGAGAAGAAATTTCTCCTCATCTCAGTTTTAAATGAGCGGCCCCTTATTCTGAGACTATGAACCCAAGGTTCAGTTTCCGCTATGTAGAAATATCCTCTCTGCATCCAACTTGTCGAATCCCCTCATTATCATACATGTTTCGATAAGATCACCACATTCTTCTGAACTCCAATGAATATAGGCGCAACCTATTCAACCTATCTTCATAAGTCAGCCCCCATCTCCCGAATCAACCGAGTGAACCTTCTCTGAGCAGGCTCCATTTCAAGTGTATCCTTCCTTAAATACGACCAAAACTGTACACAATACTCTCGTTGTGCTCTCACCAATACTCTGTACAGTTGGAGCAGGGCTTCTCTGCTTTTATACTCTATTCCCCTTGCAATAATGGCCAACATTACCTTTTCCTTCCTGATTACTTGTTGTACCTGCATAATAAAGTTTTTTGTTTCATGCACAAGGATTATGGAGTGGTCAACCTTACAAAAGGCTGCAGACAGGTCAAGAACGATGAGGAGGCGGTTTTACATGATCAGACACATAGGGTATCATTTGTGACTTTGATCCATTGCAGGCAGAAACCTGATTGGCCTGTTTCAAATATGGAGTTTCAGGAGAGTTCAGCATGGATTTGAGAAATGACAACATGCTCAAGGACTTTGGAGAAGGCGAGGTTGGAGATGGGGAGGTGCTTTGCAAGGACCGAGGGGTCAAGGGAGGGTATTTAAAGAAGGGAGGTGATGACAGCAGATTTGACTGTGAGGGAGACAGTATCTCCTTTAAGATGCTCCTTAAAACCTACGTCTTTTCCCAAGCTTTCAGTTCCCTGCACTAATATATGGCTCCGTGTCAAAACCATTCTGAAAATCGCTCCTGTGAAGCACCTTGTGATGTGCAACTATTTTAAAGGCGCTACGTAAATGCAACCTCTTTTGTTTATAGATATCAGAGAGTTACAGAATAAGTATATAATTTAATGTTTTATATGTACACTTCAAATCAGCCGTTATATAATTTAGAACATTAAGTATGAATAAACTGGCCTTTCTATAAGTCACAACATTATAAATATAAATCTAAGCAACATGTATATAATCTAAGGCAGCATGTGCACAATGTATCCAGTATACACATCTCCTAACACAGCATATATTTACAATATTGTATGTATAAGTTAACATTATTATTGGTTACTATATACATATGTATGTATGTGTGTGTATGCCTGTGCAGTGTAAGGCAAATTATCTATAAATTGAAATAGCATATCTCAAATTTCAGAAAAGAAGTATATGTTTAAACAATGGATGAATAATTTAAAATCATGTATGTGTAAAAACAGTTTGTGCCTATTTAAAATAGCATTCTTTATGGAAATCAGCCACATTTACACACCACGATTTTAACCAACAGGTGTCCATTGCTCGATATCATCTCATTTGAAACGACTTGTTCCAGTGTTTATTTCTCTTTATGGGCCCAGGATCAAGGTCACGGGACAGTGACAGGGTAACTGGGAAGAGGAGAGATGTTAAAACGGGGATTCAATCTTCACTCCCTCCAATAATGGGGAGACGATGAGAATTGTTTATAAACAGCGGGTTATTACGATCTGGAATTCACTGCCGGAAATGCCAGTGGAAGTAAAACCAACAGCAACTTACAAAATGGAATTGGATACAGACTTGAAAGGGGAGAAATTGGCGGGGCTTTGGAAAAATAGGAAGCGATGGGGTCTAAAGGCACGATGGGCTGAATAGCCTCGTCCTGTTGTGCAATGCCAGAAATATTGAGGTGTAACACTCTCTGCAACCAGGAGGCGGCGCCATTGCCTAAAATATTCCCACTCCCTCTTGTGGCCTGTTGGTGAAATGCAGCCAATATTGACCCTTCCCAATTACCAGTGACACTGGTAACATTGAGCTCTCCTTCTTACCCCCCTCCCTCAATCTCCACAGGAGCAGATTGCTGCCGAGGGTCAGGATCCAGAGACCCAGACTGCATCAATGGTACCTCACCCCAAGGGCCTGATCTCCGCTGTCAGCCCAGACACTCAGTGAGAGCATCTACCAGCAGAGGGAACTGTCAGAGTGATAGAAAGAGACAGAGTGAGAGCGAAAGAGAGAGAACGAGAGCTAGACACACAGAGACAGAGAGAGAGCGAAGGAGTGAGGGAGATAAAAACAGAGAGATACTGAGAGGGAGTGACAGAGAAAAACAGAGACAGCGAGATGGATAGAAATAGAGGGACAGACCGAGAGACAGAGACAGAAAGAGCGAGAGAGAAAGTGAGACTGAGAGAAATAGTTAGTGTGAGAGTAAAGCAGAGCGACAGACAGAGATCAAGTGAATCACAGGCAAATATAAAGAGAACGTGAGTGAGAGAGAGAGAGACAGATTGAGAACTAGAGAGACACACAGAGAGACAGTGAGTTAGAGATGGAGAGACAGAATGAGAGAGAGACAGAGTGATTGACACACAGAGACAGTAGTTAGGGATAGAGAGACAGAGAGACACACCATAGAGTGTGAATCAGAGTGAGAGAGAGACAGAGTGAGAGATAGAGACACACAGAGACAGTGAGTTAGAGATAGAGAGACAGAGTGAGAGACAGAGTGAGACACAGAGTGAGAGATAGAGAGACACACCATAGAGTGTGATTCAGAGTGAGAGAGAGACAGAGTGATTGACACACAGAGACAGTGAGTTAGGGATAGAGAGACAGAGAGACAGAGAGACACACCATAGAGTGTGATTCAGAGTGAGAGAGAGACAGAGTGAGAAATAGAGACACACAGAGACAGTGAGTTAGAGATAGAGAGACAGAGAGAGACACACACAATAGACTGTGATTTAGAGTGAGAGAGAGAGAGAGACAGAGTGAGAGATAGAGACACACAGAGACAGTGAATTAGGGATAGAGAGACAGAGAGAGAGAGACAGAGTGAGAGATAGAGAGACACGCTATAGAGAGTGAGTTAGAGATAGAGAGACAGAGAGAGAGGCAGTGAGAGATGGAGAAACACACCATAGAGAGTGATTCAGAGAGAGAGAGAGACAGAGTGAGAGATAGAGACAGAGTGAAAAAGAGACAGGGAACAAGGGAAGGGGAGAGAGACAGAGAAAAACAAAGAGTAAAATACACAGAGACACAGAATCTGCGATATAGAGAGAGTCAAGAGTGAAAGAATGGGAGAGACTGAAACAGAGAGACAGAGAGCAGGAATCAGAGAGTAGAGAGAGGAAAAGGGAAGACAGGGAAAGACAAGGAGATATACAGAAGTAAAAAGACAGTGGGAGAAAGTGAGAAACTGATGGAATGAAAAATAGTGAGAGATAGAAAGACAACGAGAGAAAAGAAAAGAGAGGCAGAGACAAGAGTGAGAGAAGGACAGACAAGATGGCAGGAAAGAAACAGCTTGAGAGCGCGAGACAGGGACCAGCGGGCGATACATAAAGTGAAGGACAAGGACAGAGAGACAGAGAAAGAAAGAGGGGAAGAGAGGGAGTGAGCCGGCGCAGAGAGACAGAGAAAGTGAGAGTGACAGAACAAGAGACAAGGAGACAGAGAAATTGAGATATATGTATTGAGAGAGAGAGAGAGAGAGAGCGGCAGGAAGATACACAGGTAAAGTGAGACAGTGAGAGATAGAAAGAGAGCGAGGCAGAGAGATGGAAGTAGAGATAGGAGCAGGGAGATATCTCTGTGAATTCTCTACCACAGAAGGCTGTGGAGGCCGTCACTAAATATATTTAAGAGGGAGATAGCTAGATTCCTAGAAACAAAAGGCATGAAGGGTATGGGGTAAAAGCGGGTGTTGAGATAGAGGATCAGCCATGATCATATTGAATGGTGATGCAGACTCGAAGGGCCAAGTGGTCTACTACTCCTTATATTTTCCATGTTTCTAGGTTTCTATGCTATATATGTGTATATATATATATATATGTATGTATATATAGAGAGATATACATGGAGAGAGAGAGCGAAAGTGAGACAGTGAGAGATAAAATGAGAGGGAGAAAGAAATAATGAGAGAGAGAGAGTGAGAGAAAGACAAATGGATATAAAGTGGGGCATGGGGAGACAGATCTATACATATATAGATTATAGATATAGATAGATAGAGAGAGACAGTGAGAGATAAAGAGAGAGTGAGAGAGAAATAAATGACGGGAGAGACAGAGAATGAGGGACAGAAAAGTAGAGACAGAGAAATATAGCTGGGGAGAGGGAGAGAGACCGACAGACTGGGAGATAGAAAAAATAACGACATACAATGGAAGAGAATGAGAAAGAGACAGAGCGACGGGAAGAGAGAGAAAGGAGAGGTAAGTAGATAGAAGCAGAGGGAGATGTACTTCCCTCCTTGTTCTGTAAATTCTGTGTGTTGTGGGCCCTTTGAGCAGTCAATAATCCCCTGACAGAATATGTTTTAATACCCGGTATCAGAATAGGATGGCAGGGTTCACATCACCATGTTAGACACGGGAGTGGATCCTGGAGCACAGGGACTCCAGGCAATAGCACTGATTGTAGTTCAGGCCTTGCGTGTCCTTGGACTCCCGTACTCAGCGCACTATAAAGAGAACACCTCTGGTGTTGGAGGTCCCACAAACCCGAGCCACTCTGCCAAACAGCCACATAGACTTTCAGTACGGCTTCTAATCGATCGATCAATCATTTCATTCATTGAGAAACGGAAGGTTTTACAATTTGACACAGCGTTTAGTGTACCTAAGATAGTATCTGACTATCATCTAAAATGTATGTTGATAAATTATTGGGAGACTAGAAGTGGGAGTGAAGATCAACACTGAGTTGGCCTCTTTCACATTTACCAATGTAACACTTTGCTCTCAACAATCACTGTTAATGGGGTTATTAATTCTTGCACATTATTCCCTCACTTTAATATTATCCCATTTAATTAGCACAGTGGAGATATTACTAAATGGACCTGGGAACATTGGACATTGCATTCACGATTTTCAGTGTAAGCCTTTTCCCCTATGCCAGTAATAATTTAAGTTTAGATTTTTGACTGGAAGAGGGTTGTAGAGATTGATGTGGTTGGCCAATGCCAGGAATAAATAACACTTGGGGAAGGAATGTGCTGTATAATGGTGCATTACTTGTGGCCATTCTCAAAAGATATTCTGCGAAATCGACATGTGCATTGGCCTTTCTCAGGAGTGACAGCACATTGACAATGAGCAAGCCCGATCTAATCGCTGATCTGGGCACAATTTGCGGATTAAATCATTTTTCGAGAGACATAATTATTTCTAAGCGGATTTCAAAAGCATCAAAGTAGCACTTCAATGTGCAATTTTTAACGGTTGTATAAATGATGTCATCCTTGATTGTGCTTGTGTATAATTGTCAGTGGAAACAGAGCCAATCTCTCACTTTCTACTGTTCAAATGGTTTTAAGACCATTTAGAATAAACAGACCGCGACATTTCAATGTAACTCGTAAATCTGCATCATGTGGAATCTATATGGGTAGAGCTGCGAAACACTAAAGGGCAGAAAACGTCAGTGGGAGTTGTGTACAGACCACCAAACAATAGTAGTGAGTTTGGGGATGCATTAAACAGGAAATTAGGGATGCTGCAATAAGGGTAGAGCAGTTATCATGGGTGACTTTAAACTACATAAAGATTAGGCTAACCAAACTGGTAGCAATACAGTGGACGAGGATTTCTGGAGGGTATAAGGGATGGTTTTCTAGACCAATATGTCGAGGAAACAACTGGAGAACAGGCCATCCTAGCCTGGGTCTTGTGTGACGAGAGAGGAATAATTAGCAATCTGGTCATGTGGGGCCCCTTGGGGAAAAGTGGTAGAATTCTTCATTAAGATGGAAAGCGACACAGTTAATTCAGAGACTAGCGTCGTGAACTTAAAGAAAGGAAACTTCAATATGAGACATGATTTGGCTGGGATAGACTGGTGAATGATACTTAAAGGTTTGCCGGTGGATAGGTAATGGCAGACATTTATAGATCACATGGATGAATTACAACTATTGTACATCCCTGTCTGGCGTAAAAATAAAACAGGAACGGTGGCTCAACCGTGGCTAACAAGGGAAATTAGGGATAGTTTTAAATCCAAGGAAGAGGCATATAAATTGGCCAGAAAAAGTAGCACACCTGAGGACTGGGAGACATTTAGAATTCAGCAGAGGAGGACTAAGGGTGTAATTAGGAGGGGGAAAATAGAGTATGAGAGTAAGCTTGCAGGGAACATAAAAACTGACTGCAAAAGCTTCTATAGATATGTAAAAAGAAAACTAATGTAGGTCCCTTGCAGTCAGAATCAGGTGAATTCATAATGGGGAACAAGGAAATGGCAGACCAATTGAACAAATAGTTTGGTTCTGTCTTCACTAAAGAAGATACAAATAACCTCCCGAAAATTCTAGGGGAGCGAGGGTCTAGCGAGATGGGGGAACTGAGGGAAATCCTTATCAGTCAGGAAATGGTGTTAGGGAAATTGAAGGGACTGAAGGATGATAAATGCCCAGGGCCTGATAGTCTGCATCCCAGAGTATTAAGGAAGTGATCCTAGAAATAGTAGATGCATTGCTGGTCATTTTCCAATATTCCTTGGACTCTGGATAAGTACCTATGGGTTGGAGGGTAGCTAATGTAACCCAACATTTTAAACTGGAGGGTGAGAAAAAAAACAGGGAATTATAGAGCGGTTAGCCTGACATCGGTAGTGGGAAAAATGCTGGAATTAATTATTAAACATGTAATTTGGAAAGCAGTGATAGGATCGGTACAAGTCAGCATGGATTTATGAAAGGGAAATCATGCTTGACAAAACTTCTAGGGTTATTTGAGGATGTAACTAGTCGAGTGGATAAGGGACAACCAGTGGACTTGATGCATGTGGACTTTCAAAAGGCTTTTGACAAGGTTCCACACAAGAGATAGTGTGCAAAATTAAGGCACATGCTACTGGGGGTAATGTATTGACCTGGATAGAGAACTGGTTGGCAGACAGAAGCAAAGAGTGGGAATAAACGGTCCTTTTCAGAATGGCAGGCAGTGACTAGTGGAGTGCCGCAAGGTTTAGTGCTGGGATCCCAGCTATTTACAATATACATCAATGATTTAGATGAAGGAATTGAATGTAATATCTTCAAGTTTGCAGATGATACTAAGCTGGGTGGCAGTGTGAGCTGTGAGGAGGATGCTAAGTGGCTGCAGGGTGAATTGGACAGGTTAGGTGAGTGGGCAAATGCATGTCAGATGCATTGTAATGTGGATAAACGTGAAGTTATCCACTTTGGTGGCAAAAACAGGAAGGCAGATAATTATCTGAATGGTGACAGATTAGTAAAAGTGGAGATGTAACGAGACCTGGGTGTCATGGTAAATCAGTCACTGCTACCAGTGCCACATGATAGTCAGAGTAGGAATCGCAGGATAGCGCAGATGAATACGTGGCTTGAGCAGTGGTGCAACAGGGAGGGATTCAAATTCCTGGGGCATTGGAACCGGTTCTGGGGGAGGTGGGACCAGTACAAACCGGACGGTCTGCACCTGGGCAGGACCGGAACCAATGTCCTAGGGGGAGTGTTTGCTAGTGCTGTTGGGGAGGATTTAAACTAATATGGCAGGGGGATGGGAACCAATGCAGGGAGACAGAGGGAAACAAAAAGGAGGCAAAAGCAAAAGACAGAAAGGAGATGAGGAAAAGTGGAGGGCAGAGAAACCCATGGCAAAGAACAAAAAGGGCCACTGTACAGCAAAATTCTAAAAGGACAAAGGGTGTTCAAAAAAACAAGCCTGAAGGCTTTGTGTCTTAATGCAAGGAGTATCCGCAATAAGGTGGATGAATTAATTGTGCAAATAGATGTGAATAAATATGATGTGATTGGGATTACGGAGATGTGGCTCCAGGATGATCAGGGGAGGAACTCAACATTCAGGGGTATTCAACATTCAGGAAGGATAGAATAAAAGGAAAAGGAGGTGGGGTAGCATTGCTGGTTAAAGAGGAGATTAATGCAATAGTTAGGAAAGACATTAGCTTGGATGATGTGGAATCTATATGGGTAGAGCTACAGAACACCAAAGGGCAAAAAACGTTAGTAGGAGTTGTGTATAGACCTCCAAACAGTAATAGGGATGTTGGGGAGGGCATCAAACAGGAAATTATGGGTGCATGCAATAAAGGTGTAGCAGTTATAATGGGTGACTTTAATATGCACATAGATTGGGCTAGCCAAACTGGAAGCAATACGGTGGAGGAGGATTTCCTCGAGTGCATAAGGGATGGTTTTCTAGACCAATATGTTGAGGAACCAACTAGTGGGGAGGCCATCTTAGACTGGGTGTTGTGTAAGGAGAGAGGATTAATTAGCAATCTCGTTGTGCGAGGCCCCTTGGGGAAGAGTGACCATAATATGGTGGAATTCTGCATTAGGATGGAGAATGAAACAGTTAATTCAGAGACCATGGTCCAGAACTTAAAGAAGGATAACTTTGAAGGTATGAGGCGTGAATTGGCTAGGATAGATTGGCGAATGATACTTAAGGGGTTGACTGTGGATGGGCAATGGCAGACATTTAGAGACCGCATGGATGAATTACAACAATTGTACATTCCTGTCTGGCGGAAAAATAAAAAAGGGAAGGTGGCTCAACCGTGGCTATCTAGGGAAATCAGGGATAGTATTAAAGCCAAGGAAGTGGCATACAAATTGGCCAGAAATAGCAGCGAACCTGGGGGCTGGGAGAAATTTAGAACTCAGCAGAGGAGGACAAAGGGTTTGATTAGAGCAGGGAAAATGGAGTACGAGAAGAAGCTTGCAGGGAACATTAAGGCGGATTGCAAAAGTTTCCATAGATATGTAAAGAGAAAAAGGTTAGTAAAGACAAACGTAGGTCCCCTGCAGTCAGAATCAGGGGAAGTCATAACGGGGAACAAAGAAATGGCGGATCAATTGAACAAGTACTTTGGTTCGGTATTCACTAAGGAGGATACAAACAACCTTCCGGATATAAAAGGGGTCAAAGGGTCTAGTAAGGAGGGGGAACTGAGGGAAATCTTTATTAGTCGGGAAATTGTGTTGGTGAAATTGATGGGATTGAAGGCCGCTAAATCCCCAGGGCCTGATGGACTGCATCCCAGAGTACTTAAGGAGGTGGCCTTGGAAATAGCGGATGCATTGACAGTCATTTTCCAACATTCCATTGACTCTGGATCAGTTCCTATAGAGTGGAGGGTAGCCAATGTAACCCCACTTTTTAAAAAAGGAGGGAGAGAGAAAACAGGGAATTATAGACCGGTCAGCCTGACCTCAGTAGTGGGTAAAATGATGGAATCAATTATTAAGGATGTCATAGCAGCGCATTTGGAAAATGGTGACATGATAGGTCCAAGTCAGCATGGATTTGTGAAAGGGAAATCATGCTTGACAAATCTTCTGGAATTTTTTGAGGATGTTTCCAGTAGAGTGGACAAGGGAGAACCAGTTGATATGGTATATTTGGACTTTCAGAAGGCTTTCGACAAGGTCCCACACAAGAGATTAATGTGCAAAGTTAAAGCACATGGGATTGGGGGTAGTGTGCTGACGTGGATTGAGAACTGGTTGTCAGACAGGAAGCAAAGAGTAGGAGTAAATGGGGACTTTTCAGAATGGCAGGCAGTGACTAGTGGGGTACCGCAAGGTTCTGTGCTGGGGCCCCAGCTGTTTACATTGTACATTAATGATTTAGACGAGGGGATTAAATGCAGTATCTCCAAATTTGCGAATGACACTAAGTTGGGTGGCAGTGTGAGCTGCGAGGAGGATGCTATTAGGCTGCAGAGTGACTTGGATAGGTTAGGTGAGTGGGCAAATGCATGGCAGATGAAGTATAATGTGGATAAATGTGAGATTATCCACTTTGGTGGTAAAAACAGAGAGACAGATTATTATCTGAATGGTGACAGATTAGGAAAAGGGGAGGTGCAACGAGACCTGGGTGTCATGGTACATCAGTCATTGAAGGTTGGCATTCAGGTACAGCAGGCAGTTAAGAAAGCAAATGGCATGTTGGCCTTCATAGCGAGGGGATTTGAGTACAGGGGCAGGGAGGTGTTGCTACAGTTGTACAGGGCCTTGGTGAGGCCACACCTGGAGTATTGTGTACAGTTTTGGTCTCCTAACTTGAGGAAGGACATTCTTGCTATTGAGGGAGTGCAGCGAAGGTTCACCAGACTGATTCCCGGGATGGCGGGACTGACCTATCAAGAAAGACTGGATCAACTGGGCTTGTATTCACTGGAGTTCAGAAGAATGAGAGGGGACCTCATAGAAACATTTAAAATTCTGATGGGTTTAGACAGGTTAGATGCAGGAAGAATGTTCCCAATGTTGGGGAAGTCCAGAACCAGGGGTCACAGTCTAAGGATAAGGGGTAAGCCATTTAGGACCGAGATGAGGAGAAACTTCTTCACCCAGAGAGTGGTGAACCTGTGGAATTCTCTACCACAGAAAGTTGTTGAGGCCAATTCACTAAATATATTCAAAAGGGAGTTAGATGAAGTCCTTACTACTCGGGGGATCAAGGGGTATGGTGAGAAAGCAGGAATGGGGTACTGAAGTTTCATGTTCAGCCATGAACTCATTGAATGGCGGTGCAGGCTCGAAGGGCCGAATGGCCTACTCCCGCACCTATTTTTTATGTTTCTATGTTTCTATGTTTCTATGTCCAGGGAGAAGGGGAGAGTGTCTCAGGGGGAGGGGAGAGCGTCTCGAGGGGAGGGGAGAGTGTCTCCGGTGGAGGGGAGAGTTAGTCAGGTGGAGGGGAGAGTGTCTCATGCGGAGGGGAGTGTCTCAGGGGGAGGGGAGAGTGTCTCAGGGGGAGGGGAGTGTGTCTCATGCGGGAGGGGAGAGTGTCTCAGGGGGAGGGGAGAGTGTCTCGGTGGAGGGGAGAGTGTCTCGGGGGGAGGGGAGGGGAGAGTGTCTCAGGGGGAAGGGAGGGGAGAGTGTCTCGGGGGGAGGGAAGGGGAGAGTGTCTCGGGGGGAGGGGAGGGGAGAGTGTCTCGGGGGGAGGAGAGGGGAGAGTGTCCCGGAGGGAGGGGAGGGGAGAGAGTCCCGGGGGGAGGGGAGGGGAGTGTGTCCCGGGGGGAGGGGAGGGGAGTGTGTCCCGGGGGGAGGGGAGGGGAGTGTGTCCCGGGGGGAGGGTGAGGGGAGTGTGTCCCAGGGGGAGGGAGGGGAGAGAGTCCCGAGGGGATGTGAGAGTGTCCCGGGGGGAGGGGAGGGGAGAGTGTCCGGGAGGAGGGGAGGGGAGAGTGTCCCGGGGAAGGGGAGGGGAATGTGTCCCGGGGGGAGGGGAGGGGATGGGTGAGTGTCCCAGGGGGAGGGGAGAGTGTCCCAGGGGGAGGGGAGGGGAGGGGAGAGTGTCCCGCGGGGAGGGGAGAGTGTCCCAAGGGGAGGGGAAAGGAGAGTGTCCCAGGGGGAGGGGAGGGGTGAGTGTCCCAGGATGAGGGGAGGGGTGAGTGTCCCGGGGGGAGGGGAGAGTGTCCCGGGCGGAGGAGAGAGTTTCCCGAGGCGAGGGGAGAGTGTCCCAGGGGGGAGGGGAGAGTATCCCAGGGGGAGGGGAGGGGAGAGTGTCCCAGGGGGAGGGGAGGGGAGAGTTTCCCAGGGGAGGGGAGGGGAGAGTGTCCCGGGGGGAGGGGAGGGGAGAGTGTCCGGGGGGAGGGGAGGGGAGAGTGTCTGAGGGGAGGGGAGAGTGTCCCGAGGGGAGGGGAGGGGAGAGTGTCCCGGGGGAAGGGGAGGGGAATGTGTCCCGGGGGGAGGGGAGGGGATGGGAGAGTGTCCCAGGGGGAGGGGAGAGTGTCCCAGGGGGAGGGGAGGGGAGAGTGTCCCGCGGGGAGGGGAGAGTGTCCCGGGGGGAGGGGAGGGGAGAGTGTCCCGGGGGGAGGGGAGGGGAGAATGTTCAGGAGGGAGGGGAGGGGAGAGTGTCCCAGGGGGAGGGGAGAGTGTCCCGAAGGGAGGGGAGGGGAGTGTCCCAGGGGTGGGGAGAGTCTCCCGGGGGGAGGGGAGAGTGTCCCAAGGGGAGGGGAAAGGAGAGTGTCCCAGGGGGAGGGGAGGGGAGAGTGTCCCAGGGGGAGGGGAGGGGTGAGTGTCCCAGGGGGAGGGGAGGGGTGAGTGTCCCGGGGGGAGGGGAGAGTGTCCCGGGCGGAGGGGAGAGTGTCCCGAGGCGAGGGGAGAGTGTCCCAGTGGGAGGGGAGGGGAGAGTGTCCCAGGGGGAGGGGAGGGGAGAGTGTCCCAGGGGGAGGGGAGGGGAGAGTGTCCCGGGGGAGGGAAGATGAGAGTGTCCCGGGGGGAGGGGAGGGGAGAGTGTCCCGGGGGGAGGGGAGGGGTGTGTGTCCCGGGGGGTGGGTAGAGTGTCCCGGGGGGAGGGGAGGGGGAGTGACCTGGGGGGAGGGGAGGGGAGAGAGTCCCAGGGGGAGGGGAGAGTATCCCAGGGGGAGGGGAGGGGTGTGTGTCCCGGGGAGAGGGGAGGGGGAGTGACCGGGGGGGAGGGGAGGGGAGAGAGTCCCAGGGGGAGGGGAGAGTGTCCCAGGGGGAGGGGAGGGGAGAATGTCTCGGGGGAGGGGAGAGTATCTCAGGGGGAGGGGAGAGTGTCTCGGGGGGAGGGGAGAGTGTCTCGGGGGGAGGGGAGAATGTCTCGCGGAGAGGGGACATTGTCTCAGATGGAGGGGAGTGTCTCGGGGGGAGGGGAGAGTGTCTCGGGGGAGGGGAGAGTGTCTCAGGGGGAGGGGAGAGTGTCTCAGGGGGAGGGGAGAGTGTCTCGGCGGAGGGGAGAGTGTCTCAGGGGGAGGGGAGAATGTCTCAGGGGAGGGGAGAGTGTCTCAGGGGGAGGGGAGAGTGTCTCGGGGGGAGGGGAGAGTGTCTCGGGGGGCGGGGAGTGGAGAATGTCTCGGGGGGAGGGGAGGGGTCAGTGTCTCGGGGGCAGGGGAGGGGAGCGTGTCCCGGGGGGAGGGGAGAGTGTCCCGAGGGGAGGGAGAGTGTCCCGAGGGGAGTGGAGAGTGTCCCAGGGGGAGGGGAGGAGAGAGTGTCCCGGGGCGAGGGGAGAGTGTCCCGGGGGCAGGGGAGAGTGTCCCGAGTGGAGGGGAGAGTGTCCCGGGGGGAGGGGAGGGGTGAGTATACCGAGGGGAGGGGAGGGGAGAGTGTCCCGAGGGGAGGGGAGGGGAGAGTGTCCCGGGGGGAGGGGAGGGGTGAATGTCCCGAGGGGAGAGGAGAGTGTCTCAGGGGGAGGGGAGAGTGTCTCAGGGGAGGGGAGAGTGTCCCGGGGGGAGGGGAGAGTGTCTCAGGGGGAGGGCAGCGAATTCCCAGGGGGTGGGGAGAGTGTTCCAAGGGGAGGGGAGAGTGTCCCGAGGGGAGGGGAGTGTGTCCCGGGGGGAGGGGAGACGGTCCCGGGGGGAGGGGAGAGTGTCCCGGGGGGAGGGGCGAGTGTCCGGGGGGAGGGGAGAGTGTCCCAGGGGGAGGGGAGGGGAGAGTGTCCCGGGGGGAGGGGAGAGGGTCCCGGGGAGAGGGGAGAGTTCCCCGAGGGGAGGGGAGGGGAGACTGTCCCAGGGGGTGGGAAGAGTGTCCCGGGGGGAGGGGAGGGGAGTGTCCCGAGGGGAGGGCAGGGGAGGGGAGGGGAGGGGAGAGTGTCCCAGGGGGAGGGAAGGGGAGCGGAGAGTGTCTCAGGGGAGGGGAGAGTGTCCCGAGGCGAGGGGAGAGTGTCCCGAGGGGAGGGGAGAGTGTCCAGAGGGGAGGTGAGAGTGTCCCGGGGGGAGGGGAGAGTGTCCCGGGGGGAATGGAGAGTGTCCAGAGGGAGGGGAGGGGAGAGTGTCCCAGGGGGAGAGGAGAGTGTCCCGGGGGGAGAGGAGAGTGTCCCGGAGGCAAGGCAGAGTGTCCCGGGGGGAGGGGAGAGTCTCCCGGGGGGAGGGGAGTGGAGAGTGTACCGAGGGGAGGGGAGGGGAGAGTGTCCCGAGGGGAGGGGAGGGGAGAGTGTCCCGGGGGGAGGGGAGGGGTGTGTGTCCCGAGGGGAGAGGACAGTGTGCCAGGGGGAGGGGAGGTGAGAGTGTCCCGGGGGGATGGGAGAGTGTCCCGGGGGGATGGGAGAGTGTCCCGGGGGGAGGGGAGAGTGTCCCGGGAGGAGGGGAGAGTGTCCCGGGGGGAGGGGAGAGTGTCCCAGTGGGAGGGGAGAGTGTCCCGAGGAGAGGGGAGAGTGTCCCGGCGGGAGGGGAGAGTGTCCCGGGGGGAGGGGAGAGTGTCTCGGGGGGAGTGGAGAGTGGCCAGAGGGGAGGGGAGGGGACAGTGTCCCGTGGGGAGGAGAGAGTGTCCCGGGAGGGAGGTGAGAGTGTCCCTCGGGTAGCGGAGAGTGTCCCGGAGGGAAGGGAGGGAGTCCCGGGGGGAGGGGAGAGTGTCCCGACGGGAGGGGAGAGTGTCTCAGGTGGAGGGGAGAGTGTCTCAGGGGAGGGGAGAGTGTCCCGGGGGGAGGGGAGGGGAGGGGAGAGTGTCCCAGGGGGAGGGGAGAGTGTCTCAGGGGAGGGGAGAGTGTCCCGGGGGGAGGGGAGGGGAGTGTCCCGAGGGGAGGGGAGGGGAGGGGAGAGTGTCTCAGGGGAGGGGAGAGTGTCCCGGGGGGAGGGTATAGTGTCTCACGGGGAGGGCAGAGAATTCCCAGCGGGTGGGGAGAGTGTTCCAAGGGGAGGGGAGAGTGTCCCGAGGGGAGGGGAGAGTGTCCGGGGGGAGGGGAGAGTGTCCCGGGGGGAGGGGAGAGTGTCCGGGGGGAGGGGAGAGTGTCCCAGGGGGAGGGGAGAGGGTCCCGGGGGGAGGGGAGAGGGTCCCGGGGAGAGGGGAGAGTGTCCCGAGGGGAGGGGAGGGGAGACTGTCCCAGGGGGTGGGAAGAGTGTCCCGGGGGGAGGGGAGGGGAGTGTCCCGAGGGGAGGGGAGGGGAGAGTGTCCCAGGGGGAGGGAAGGGGAGCGGAGAGTGTCTCAGGGGAGGGGAGAGTGTCCCGAGGCGAGGGGAGAGTGTCCCGAGGGGAGGGGAGAGTGTCCAGAGGGGAGGTGAGAGTGTCCCGGAGGGAGGAGTGAGTGTCCCGGGGGGAGGGGAGGGGAGAGTGTCCCAGGGGGAGGGGAGTGTGTCCCGGGGGAGGGGAGGGAAGAGTGTCCCGAGGGGAGTGGAGAGTGTCCCGGGGGGAGGGGAGAGTGTCCCGGGGGGAGGGGAGAATGTCTCGGGGAGAGGGGAGAGTGTCTCAGGGGGAGGGGAGAGTGTCTCGGGGGAGGGGAGGGAAGAGTGTCCCGAGGGGAGTGGAGAGTGTCCCGGGGGGAGGGGAGAGTGTCCCGGGGGCAGGGGAGAGTGTCTCAGGGGGAGGGGAGAGTGTCCCGGGGGGAGGGGAGGGAAGAGTGTCCCGAGGGGACGGCAGCGGAGAGTGTCCCGGGGGGAGGGGAGGGTTGAGTGTCCCAAGGGGGAGGGGAGGGGAGAGTGTCCCAGGGGGAGGGGAGAGTGTCCCGGGGGGAGGGGAGAGTGTCCCAGGGGGGAGGGGAGAGTGTCCCGGGGGGGGAGGGGAGAGTGTCCCTGGGGTAGGGGAGAGTGTCTCAGGGGAGGGGAGAGTGTCCCGGGGGGAGGGGAGGGGAGGGGAGAGTGTCCCGGGGGGAGGGGAGAGTGTCTCAGGGGAGGGGAGAGTGTCCCGGGGGGAGGGGAGAGTGTCTCAGGGGGAGGGCAGAGAATTCCCAGGGGGAGGGGAGAGTGTTCCAAGGGGAGGGGAGAGTGTCCCGAGAGGAGGGGAGTGTGTCCCGGGGGGAGGGGAGACGGTCCCGGGGGGAGGGGAGAGTGTCCCGGGGGGAGGGGAGAGTGTCCCGGGGAGAGGGGATAGTGTCCCAGGGGGAGGGGAGGGGAGAGTGACCCGGGGGGAGGGGAGAGTGTCCCGGGGAGAGGGGAGAGTGTCCCGAGGGGAGGGGAGGGGAGACTGTCCCAGGGGGTGGGGAGAGTGTCCCGGGGGGAGGGGAGGGGAGTGTCCCGAGGGAAGGGGAGGGGAGGGGAGGGGAGGGGAGAGTGTCCCAGGGGGAGGGAAAGTGTCCCGGGGGGAGGGGAGAGTGTCCCGAGGGGAGGGGAGAGTGTCCCGAGGGGAGGGGAGAGTGTCTCAGGGGGAGGGGAGAGTGTCCCGGGCGGAGGAGAGAGTTTCCCGAGGCGAGGGGAGAGTGTCCCAGGGGGAGGGGAGGGGAGAGTATCCCAGGGGGAGGGGAGGGGAGAGTGTCCCAGGGGGAGGGGAGGGGAGAGTTTCCCAGGGGGAGGGGAGGGGAGAGTGTCCCGGGGGGAGGGGAGAGTGTCCCGGGCGGAGGAGAGAGTTTCCCGAGGCGAGGGGAGAGTGTCCCAGGGGGAGGGGAGGGGAGAGTATCCCAGGGGGAGGGGAGGGGAGAGTGTCCCAGGGGGAGGGGAGGGGAGAGTTTCCCAGGGGGAGGGGAGGGGAGAGTGTCCCGGGGGGAGGGGAGGGGAGAGTGTCCGGGGGGAGGGGAGGGGAGAGTGTCTGAGGGGAGGGGAGAGTGTCCCGAGGGGAGGGGAGGGGAGAGTGTCCCGGGGGAAGGGGAGGGGAATGTGTCCCGGGGGGAGGGGAGGGGATGGGAGAGTGTCCCAGGGGGAGGGGAGAGTGTCCCAGGGGGAGGGGAGGGGAGAGTGTCCCGCGGGGAGGGGAGAGTGTCCCGGGGGGAGGGGAGGGGAGAGTGTCCCGGGGGGAGGGGAGGGGAGAATGTTCAGGAGGGAGGGGAGGGGAGAGTGTCCCAGGGGGAGGGGAGAGTGTCCCGAAGGGAGGGGAGGGGAGTGTCCCAGGGGTGGGGAGAGTCTCCCGGGGGGAGGGGAGAGTGTCCCAAGGGGAGGGGAAAGGAGAGTGTCCCAGGGGGAGGGGAGGGGAGAGTGTCCCAGGGGGAGGGGAGGGGTGAGTGTCCCAGGGGGAGGGGAGGGGTGAGTGTCCCGGGGGGAGGGGAGAGTGTCCCGGGCGGAGGGGAGAGTGTCCCGAGGCGAGGGGAGAGTGTCCCAGTGGGAGGGGAGGGGAGAGTGTCCCAGGGGGAGGGGAGGGGAGAGTGTCCCAGGGGGAGGGGAGGGGAGAGTGTCCCCGGGGGAGGGAAGATGAGAGTGTCCCGGGGGGAGGGGAGGGGAGAGTGTCCCGGGGGGAGGGGAGGGGTGTGTGTCCCGGGGGGTGGGTAGAGTGTCCCGGGGGGAGGGGAGGGGGAGTGACCGGGGGGGAGGGGAGGGGAGAGAGTCCCAGGGGGAGGGGAGAGTATCCCAGGGGGAGGGGAGGGGTGTGTGTCCCGGGGAGAGGGGAGGGGGAGTGACCGGGGGGGAGGGGAGGGGAGAGAGTCCCAGGGGGAGGGGAGAGTGTCCCAGGGGGAGGGGAGGGGAGAATGTCTCGGGGGAGGGGAGAGTATCTCAGGGGGAGGGGAGAGTGTCTCGGGTGGAGGGGAGAGTGTCTCGGGGGGAGGGGAGAATGTCTCGCGGAGAGGGGACATTGTCTCAGATGGAGGGGAGTGTCTCGGGGGGAGGGGAGAGTGTCTCGGGGGAGGGGAGAGTGTCTCAGGGGGAGGGGAGAGTGTCTCAGGGGGAGGGGAGAGTGTCTCGGCGGAGGGGAGAGTGTCTCAGGGGGAGGGGAGAATGTCTCAGGGGAGGGGAGAGTGTCTCAGGGGGAGGGGAGAGTGTCTCGGGGGGAGGGGAGAGTGTCTCGGGGGGCGGGGAGTGGAGAATGTCTCGGGGGGAGGGGAGGGGTCAGTGTCTCGGGGGCAGGGGAGGGGAGCGTGTCCCGGGGGGAGGGGAGAGTGTCCCGAGGGGAGGGGAGAGTGTCCCGAGGGGAGTGGAGAGTGTCCCAGGGGGAGGGGAGGAGAGAGTGTCCCGGGGCGAGGGGAGAGTGTCCCGGGGGCAGGGGAGAGTGTCCCGAGTGGAGGGGAGAGTGTCCCGGGGGGAGGGGAGGGGTGAGTATACCGAGGGGAGGGGAGGGGAGAGTGTCCCGAGGGGAGGGGAGGGGAGAGTGTCCCGGGGGGAGGGGAGGGGTGAGTGTCCCGAGGGGAGAGGACAGTGTGCCAGGGGGAGGGGAGGTGAGAGTGTCCCGGGGGGATGGGAGAGTGTCCCGGGGGGAGGGGAGAGTGTCTCAGGGGGAGGGCAGCGAATTCCCAGGGGGTGGGGAGAGTGTTCCAAGGGGAGGGGAGAGTGTCCCGAGGGGAGGGGAGTGTGTCCCGGGGGGAGGGGAGACGGTCCCGGGGGGAGGGGAGAGTGTCCCGGGGGGAGGGGCGAGTGTCCGGGGGGAGGGGAGAGTGTCCCAGGGGGAGGGGAGGGGAGAGTGTCCCGGGGGGAGGGGAGAGGGTCCCGGGGAGAGGGGAGAGTTCCCCGAGGGGAGGGGAGGGGAGACTGTCCCAGGGGGTGGGAAGAGTGTCCCGGGGGGAGGGGAGGGGAGTGTCCCGAGGGGAGGGCAGGGGAGGGGAGGGGAGGGGAGAGTGTCCCAGGGGGAGGGAAGGGGAGCGGAGAGTGTCTCAGGGGAGGGGAGAGTGTCCCGAGGCGAGGGGAGAGTGTCCCGAGGGGAGGGGAGAGTGTCCAGAGGGGAGGTGAGAGTGTCCCGGGGGGAGGGGAGAGTGTCCCGGGGGGAATGGAGAGTGTCCAGAGGGAGGGGAGGGGAGAGTGTCCCAGGGGGAGAGGAGAGTGTCCCGGGGGGAGAGGAGAGTGTCCCGGAGGCAAGGCAGAGTGTCCCGGGGGGAGGGGAGAGTGTCCCGGGGGGAGGGGAGAGTGTCCCGGGGGGAGGGGAGAGTGTCCCGGGGGGAGGGGAGAGTGTCCCGAGCGGAGGGGAGAGTGCCCGGGGGGAGGGGAGAGTGTCTCACGGGGAGCGGAGAATGTCCCAGGGGGAGGGGAGAGTCTCCCGGGGGGAGGGGAGTGGAGACTGTACCGAGGGGAGGGGAGGGGAGAGTGTCCCGAGGGGAGGGGAGGGGAGAGTGTCCCGGGGGGAGGGGAGGGGTGTGTGTCCCGAGGGGAGAGGACAGTGTGCCAGGGGGAGGGGAGGTGAGAGTGTCCCGGGGGGATGGGAGAGTGTCCCGGGGGGATGGGAGAGTGTCCCGGGGGGAGGGGAGAGTGTCCCGGGAGGAGGGGAGAGTGTCCCGGGGGGAGGGGAGAGTGTCCCAGTGGGAGGGGAGAGTGTCCCGAGGAGAGGGGAGAGTGTCCCGGCGGGAGGGGAGAGTGTCCCGGGGGGAGGGGAGAGTGTCTCGGGGGGAGTGGAGAGTGGCCAGAGGGGAGGGGAGGGGACAGTGTCCCGTGGGGAGGAGAGAGTGTCCCGGGAGGGAGGTGAGAGTGTCCCTCGGGTAGCGGAGAGTGTCCCGGAGGGAAGGGAGGGAGTCCCGGGGGGAGGGGAGAGTGTCCCGACGGGAGGGGAGAGTGTCTCAGGTGGAGGGGAGAGTGTCTCAGGGGAGGGGAGAGTGTCCCGGGGGGAGGGGAGGGGAGGGGAGAGTGTCCCAGGGGGAGGGGAGAGTGTCTCAGGGGAGGGGAGAGTGTCCCGGGGGGAGGGGAGGGGAGTGTCCCGAGGGGAGGGGAGGGGAGGGGAGAGTGTCTCAGGGGAGGGGAGAGTGTCCCGGGGGGAGGGTATAGTGTCTCACGGGGAGGGCAGAGAATTCCCAGCGGGTGGGGAGAGTGTTCCAAGGGGAGGGGAGAGTGTCCCGAGGGGAGGGGAGAGTGTCCGGGGGGAGGGGAGAGTGTCCCGGGGGGAGGGGAGAGTGTCCGGGGGGAGGGGAGAGTGTCCCAGGGGGAGGGGAGAGGGTCCCGGGGGGAGGGGAGAGGGTCCCGGGGAGAGGGGAGAGTGTCCCGAGGGGAGGGGAGGGGAGACTGTCCCAGGGGGTGGGAAGAGTGTCCCGGGGGGAGGGGAGGGGAGTGTCCCGAGGGGAGGGGAGGGGAGAGTGTCCCAGGGGGAGGGAAGGGGAGCGGAGAGTGTCTCAGGGGAGGGGAGAGTGTCCCGAGGCGAGGGGAGAGTGTCCCGAGGGGAGGGGAGAGTGTCCAGAGGGGAGGTGAGAGTGTCCCGGAGGGAGGAGTGAGTGTCCCGGGGGGAGGGGAGGGGAGAGTGTCCCAGGGGGAGGGGAGTGTGTCCCGGGGGAGGGGAGGGAAGAGTGTCCCGAGGGGAGTGGAGAGTGTCCCGGGGGGAGGGGAGAGTGTCCCGGGGGGAGGGGAGAATGTCTCGGGGAGAGGGGAGAGTGTCTCAGGGGGAGGGGAGAGTGTCTCGGGGGAGGGGAGGGAAGAGTGTCCCGAGGGGAGTGGAGAGTGTCCCGGGGGGAGGGGAGAGTGTCCCGGGGGCAGGGGAGAGTGTCTCAGGGGGGAGGGGAGAGTGTCCCGGGGGGGGAGGGGAGAGTGTCCCTGGGGTAGGGGAGAGTGTCTCAGGGGAGGGGAGAGTGTCCCGGGGGGAGGGGAGGGGAGGGGAGAGTGTCCCGGGGGGAGGGGAGGGTTGAGTGTCCCAAGGGGGAGGGGAGGGGAGAGTGTCCCAGGGGGAGGGGAGAGTGTCCCGGGGGGAGGGGAGAGTGTCCCAGGGGGGAGGGGAGAGTGTCCCGGGGGGGGAGGGGAGAGTGTCCCTGGGGTAGGGGAGAGTGTCTCAGGGGAGGGGAGAGTGTCCCGGGGGGAGGGGAGGGGAGGGGAGAGTGTCCCGGGGGGAGGGGAGAGTGTCTCAGGGGAGGGGAGAGTGTCCCGGGGGGAGGGGAGAGTGTCTCAGGGGGAGGGCAGAGAATTCCCAGGGGGAGGGGAGAGTGTTCCAAGGGGAGGGGAGAGTGTCCCGAGAGGAGGGGAGTGTGTCCCGGGGGGAGGGGAGACGGTCCCGGGGGGAGGGGAGAGTGTCCCGGGGGGAGGGGAGAGTGTCCCGGGGAGAGGGGATAGTGTCCCAGGGGGAGGGGAGGGGAGAGTGACCCGGGGGGAGGGGAGAGTGTCCCGGGGAGAGGGGAGAGTGTCCCGAGGGGAGGGGAGGGGAGACTGTCCCAGGGGGTGGGGAGAGTGTCCCGGGGGGAGGGGAGGGGAGTGTCCCGAGGGAAGGGGAGGGGAGGGGAGGGGAGGGGAGAGTGTCCCAGGGGGAGGGAAAGTGTCCCGGGGGGAGGGGAGAGTGTCCCGAGGGGAGGGGAGAGTGTCCCGAGGGGAGGGGAGAGTGTCTCAGGGGGAGGGGAGAGTGTCTCGGGGGGAAGGGAGAGTGTCTCGGGGGGAGGGGACAGTGTCCGGAGGCGAGGGGAGAGTGTCCCGGGGGGAGGGGAGAGTGTCTCGGGGGGAGGCGAGAGTGTCTCGGGGGGAGGGGAGAGTGTCTCGGGGGGAGGGGAGAGTGTCTCCGGGGGAGGGGACAGTGTCTCCGGGGGAGGGGAGAGTGACTCAGGGGGAGGGGAGAGTGTCTCGGTGGGAGGGGAGAGTGTCTCGGGGGGAGAGGAGAGTGTCTCGGGGGGAGGGGAGAGTGTCTCGGTGGGAGGGGAGAGTGTCTCGGGGGGAGAGGAGAGTGTCTCGGGGGGAGGGGAGAGTGTCCCAGGGGGAGGGGAGGGGAGAGTGTCCCGGGGGGAGGGGAGAGTGTCCCGGGGGGGAGAGGAGAGTGTCCCGGAGGCAAGGCAGAGTGTCCCGAGGGGAGGGGAGTGTGTCTCGGCGGGAGGGGAGGGTGTCCCGGGGGGAGGGGAGAGTGTCCCTGGGGGAGGGGACGGGACAGTGTCCCAGGGGGAGGGGAGGGGAGAGTGTCCCAGGGGGAGGGGAGGGGAGAGTGTCCCAGTGGGAGGGGAGAGTGTCCCTGGGGGAGGGGACGGGACAGTGTCCCAGGGGGAGGGGAGGGGAGATTGTCCCAGGAGGAGGGGAGGGGAGAGTGTCCCGAGTGGAGGGGAGAGTGTCCCGGGGAGAGGGGAGAGTGTCCCGAGGGGAGGGGAGGGGAGAATGTGCCGAGGGGAGGGGAGGGGAGGGGAGGGGAGAGTGTCGCGGGGGAGGGGAGAGTGTCCCGGGGGGAGGGGAGAGTGTCTCGGGGGGAGGGGAGAGTGTCCCGAGGGGAGGGGAGGGGAGAGTGTCCCGGTGGGAGGGGATAGTGTCCCGGGGGGAGGGGAGAGTGTTCCGGGGGGAAGGGAGAGTGTCCCGGGGGGAGGGGAGAGTGTCCCGAGGGAGGGGAGAGTGTCTCGGGGGGAGGGGAGAGTGTCCCGGGGGGAGGGGAGAGTGTCCCGGGGGGAGAGTGTGTCTCAGGGGAGGGGAGAGTGTCCCGGGGGGAGGGGAGGGTGTCTCAGGGGGAGGGGAGAGTGTCCCAGGAGGAGGGGAGGGGAGAGTGTCCCTTGGGGAGGGGAGGTGAGAATGTCTCGGGGGGAGTGGAGAGTATCTCGGGCGGAGGGGAGAGTGTCTCGGGGGGAGGGGAGAGTGTCTCGGGGGGAGGGGAGAGTGTCTCGGGGGGAGGGGAGAGTGTCTCGGGGGGAGGGGAGAATGTCTCGGGGAGAGGGGACATTGTCTCAGATGGAGGGGAGTGTCTCGGGGAGAGGGGAGAGTGTCTCGGGGGAGGGGAGAGTGTCTCAGGGGGAGGGGAGAGTGTCTCAGGGGGAGGGGAGAGTGTCTCAGGGGGAGGGGAGGGGAGAGTGTCCCGAGGGGAGTGGAGAGTGTCCCGGGGGGAGGGGAGAGTGTCCCGGGGGCAGGGGAGAGTGTCCCGAGTGGAGGGGAGAGTGTCCCGGGGGGAGGGGAGAGTGTCTCAGGGGGAGGGGAGAGTGTCCCAGGGGGAGGGGTGAGTGTCCCGGGGGGAGGGGAGGGGAGAGTGTACCGAGGGGAGGGGAGGGGAGAGTGTCCCGAGGGGAGGGGAGAGTGTCCCGGGGGGAGGAATGAGTGTCTCGGGGGGAGGGGAGAGTGTCCCGGGAGGAGGGGAGAGTGTCCCGGGGGGAGGGGAGAGTGTCCCAGGGGGGAGGGAAGAGTGGCCAGAGGGGAGGGGAGAGGAGAGTGTCCCGGGGGGATGAGAGAGTGTCCCGGGGGGGAGGGGAGAGTGTCCCTGGGGTAGGGGAGAGTGTCCCAGAGGGAAGGGAGGGAGTCCCCGGGGGAGGGGAGAGTGTCCCGAGGTGAGGGGAGAGTGTCTCAGGTGGAGGGGAGAGTGTCCCCTGGGGAGGGGAGAGTGTACCGGGGGAAGGGGAGGTGAGGGGAGAGTGTCCCGGGGGGAGGGGAGAGTGTCTCAGGGGAGGGGAGAGTGTCCCGGGGGGAGGGGAGAGTGTCTCAGGGGGAGGGCAGAGAATTCCCAAGGGGAGGGAAGAGTGTTCCAAGGGGAGGGGAGAGTGTCCCGAGAGGAGGGGAGTGTGTCCCGGGGGGAGGGGAGACGGTCCCGGGGGGAGGGGAGAGTGTCCCGGGTGGAGGGGAGAGTGTCCCGGGGAGAGGGGAGAGTGTCCCAGGGGGAGGGGAGGGGAGAGTGACCCGGGGGGAGGGGAGAGTGTCCCGGGGAGAGGGGAGAGTGTCCCGAGGGGAGGGGAGGGGAGACTGTCCCAGGGGGAGGGAGAGTGTCCCGGGGGGAGGGGAGGGGAGTGTCCCGAGGGGAGGGGAGGGGAGGGGAGGGGAGAGTGTCCCAGGGGGAGGGAGAGTGTCCCGGGGGGAGGGGAGGGTGTCTCAGGGGGAGTGGAGAGTGTCGCGAGGGGAGGGGAGAGTGTCCCGAGGGGAGGGGAGAGTGTCTCGTGGGGAGGGGAGAGTGTCTCGGGGGGAGGGGATAGTGTCTCGCGGGGAAGGGAGAGTGTCTCGGGGGGAGGGGACAGTGCCCGGAGGGGAGGGGAGAGTGTCCCGGGGGGAGGGGAGAGTGTCTCGGGGGGAGGCGAGAATGTCTCGGGGGGAGGGGAGAGTGTCTCCGGGGGAGGGGACAGTGTCTCCGGGGGAGGGGAGAGTGACTCAGGGGGAGGGCAGAGTGTCGCAGGGGGAGGGGAGAGTGTCTCGGTGGGAGGGGAGAGTATCTCGGGGGGAGGGGAGAGTGTCTCGGGGGGAGAGGAGAGTGACCCGGGGGGAGCGGAGAGAGTCCCAGGGGGAGGGGAGAGTGTCCCAGGGGGAGGGGAGGGGAGAGTGTCCCGGGGGGAGGGGAGAGTGTCCCGGAGGCAAGGCAGAGTGTCCCGAGGGGAGGGGAGTGTGTCTCGGCGGGAGGGGAGAGTGTGCCGGGGGGAGGGGAGAGTATCCCTGGGGGAGGGGACGGGACAGTGTCCCAGGGGGAGGGGAGGGGAGAGTGTCCCAGGGGGAGGGGAGGGGAGAGTGTCCCAGTGGGAGGGGAGAGAGCCCAGGGGGAGGGGAGATTGTCCCAGGAGGAGGGGAGCGGAGAGTGTCCCGAGTGGAGGGGAGAGTGTCCCGGGGAGAGGGGAGAGTGTCCCGAGGGGAGGGGAGGGGAGAATGTCCCGAGGGGAGGGGAGGGGAGGGGAGGGGAGAGTGTCGCGGGGGAGGGGAGAGTGTCCCGGCGGGAGGGGAGGGGAGAGTGTCCCGGAGGGAGGGGAGGGGAGAGAGTCCCGGGGGGAGGGGAGTGGAGTGTGTCCCGGGGGGAGGGGAGGGGAGTGTGTCCCGGGGGGAGGGGAGGGGAGAGTGTCCCGAGGGGATGGGAGAGTGTCCCAGGGGGAGGGGAGGGGAGAGTGTCCCGAGGGGAGGGGAGAGTGTCCCGAGGGGAGGGGAGGGGAGAGTGTCCCGAGGGGAGGGGAGAGTGTCCCAGGGGGAGGGGAGGGGAGAGTGTCCCAGGGGGAGGGGAGGGGAGAGTGTCCCGGGGGGAGGGGAGGGGAGAGTGTCCGGGAGGAGGGGAGGGGAGAGTGTCTGAGGGGAGGGGAGAGTGTCCCGAGGGGAGGGGAGGGGAGAGAGTCCCGGGGGGAGGGGAGGGGAGTGTGTCCCGGGGGGAGGGGAGGGGAGTGTGTCCCGGGGGGAGGGGAGGGGAGAGTGTCCCGAGTGGATGGGAGAGTGTCCCAGGGGGAGGGGAGGGGACAGTGTCCCGAGGGGAGGGGAGAGTGTCCCGATGGGAGGGGAGGGGATGGGAGAGTGTCCAAGGGGGAGGGGAGAGTCTCCCAGGGGGAGGGGAGAGTGTCCCAGGGGGAGAGTGTCCCAAGGGGAGGGGAAAGGAGAGTGTCCCAGGGGGAGGGGAGGGGAGAGTGTCCCAGGGGGAGGGGAGAGTGTCCCGAGGCGAGGGGAGAGTGTCCCAGGGGGAGGGGAGGGGAGAGTGTCCCAGGGAGAGGGGAGGGGAGAGTGTCCCAGGGGGAGGGGAGGGGAGAGTGTCCCAGGGGGAGGGGAGGGGAGAGTGTCCCGGGGGGAGTGGAGGGGAGAGTGTCCGGGGGGAGGGGAGGGGAGAGTGTCTGAGGGGAGGGGAGAGTGTCCCGAGGGGAGGGGAGGGGAGAGTGTCCCGTGGGAAGGGGAGGGGAATGTGTCCCGGGGGGAGGGGAGGGGATGGGAGAGTGTCCCAGGGGGAGGGGAGAGTGTCCCAGGGGGAGGGGAGGGGAGGGTAGAGTGTCCCGGGGGGAGGGGAGAGTGTCCCGGGCGGAGGGGAGAGTGTCCCGGGCGGAGGGGAGAGTGTCCCGAGGCGAGGGGAGAGTGTCCAAGGGGGAGGGGAAGGGAGAGTGTCCCAGGGGGAGGGGAGGGGAGAGTGTCCCGGGGTGAGGGGAAGGGATAGTGTCCCGGGGGGAGGGGAGGGGTGTGTGTCCCGGGGGGAGGGTAGAGTGTCCCGGGGGGAGGGGAGGGGGAGTGACCGGAGGGGAGGGGACGGGAGGGGAGAGAGTCCCAGGGGGAGGGGAGAGTGTCCCAGGGGGAGGGGAGAGTGTCCCAGGGCGAGGGGAGGGGAGAGTGTCCAGGGGGAGGGGAGGGGAGAGAGTCCGGGGGGGAGGGGAGAGTGTCCCGAGGGGAGGAGAGGGGAGGGGAGAGTGTCCCGAGGGGAGGGGAGGGGAGGGGAGGGTGAGTGTCGCGGGGGGAGAGGGGAGGGGAGGGTGAGTGTCCCGAGGGGAGGGGAGGGTGAGTGTCCCGGGGGGAGGGGAGAGTGTCCCGAGGGGAGGGGAGCGTGTCCCAGGGGGAGGGGAGGGGAGAGTGTCCCGGGGGGAGGGGAGGGGAGAGAGTCCGGGTGGGAGGGGCGGGGAGGGGAGGGTGAGTGTCCCGAGGGGACGGGAGTGTGTCCCGAGGGGAGGGGAGAGTGTCCCAGGGGGAGGGGAGGGGAGAGTGTCCCAGGGGGGAGGGGAGGGGAGAGTGTCCCGGGGGGAGGGGAGGGGAGAGTGTCCCGGGGGGAGGGGAGGGGAGAGAGTCCGGGGGGGAGGGGAGAGTGTCCCGAGGGGAGGAGAGGGGAGGGGAGAGTGTCCCGAGGGGAGGGGAGGGGAGGGGAGTGTGTCCGGGGGGAGGGGAGGGGAGAGTGCCCGTGGGGGAGGGGAGAGTGTCTCAGGGGGAGGGCAGAGAATTCCCAGGGGGTGGGGAGAGTGTTCCAAGGGGAGGGGAGAGTATCCCGAGGGGAGGGGAGTGTGTCCCGGGGGGAGGGGAGACGGTCCCGGGGGGAGGGGAGAGTGTCCCGGCAGGAGGGAAGAGTGTCCCGGGGGGAATGGAGAGTCTCCCGAGGGAGGGGAGAGTGTCCCGAGGGGTGGGGAGTGTGTCTCTGGGGGAGGGGAGAGTGTCCCGGGGGGAGGGGAGAGTGACCCCGGGGGAGGGGACGGAAGAGTGTTCCAGGGGGAGGGGAGGGGAGAGTGTCCCAGGGGGAGGGGAGGGGAGAGTGTCACAGTGGCAGGGGAGAGAGTCCCAGGGGGAAGGGAGGTTAGAGTGTCCCGGGTGGAGGGGAGAGTGTCCCGGGGAGAGGGGAGAGTGTCCCGAGGGGAGGGGAGGGGAGAGTGTCCCAGGGCGAGGGGAGAGTGTCCCGGGGGGAGGGGAGGGGAGAATGTCCCGAGGGGAGGGGAGAGGAGGGGAGGGGAGAGTGTCGCGGGGGAGGGGAGAGTGTCTCGTGGGGAGGGGAGAGTGTCCCGAGGGGAGGGGAGGGGAGAGTGTCCCGGGGGGAGGGGACAGTGTCCCGGGGGGAAGGGAGAGTGTCCCGGGGGGAAGGGAGAGTGTTCCGGGGGGAGGGGAGAGTGTCCCGGGGGGAGGGGAGAGTGTCCCGGGGGGAGGGGAGAGTGTCTCGGGGTGAGGGGAGAGTGTCCCGAGGGGAGGGGAGGGGAGCGTGTCCCGGTGGGAGGGGAGAGTGTCCCGGGGGGAGGGGAGAGTGTCCCGGGGGGAAGGGAGAGTGTCCCGGGGGGAAGGGAGAGTGTCCCGGGGGGAAGCGAGAGTGTCCCGGGGGGAAGCGAGAGTGTCCCGAGGGGAGTGGAGAGTGTCCCGGGGGGAGGGGAGGGGAGGGTGAGTGTCCCGGGGGGAGGGGAGACTGAGTGTCCCGGCGGGGAGGGGAGGGGAGAGTGAGTGTCCCGGGGGGAGGGGAAGGTGAGTATCCCTGGGGGAGGGGAGGGGTTCGTGAGTGTCCTGGAGGGAGGGGGGGGAGGGTGAGTGTCCCGGTTGGGAGCGGAGGGGAGGGTGAGTGTCGCGGGTGGAGGGGAAGGGGAGTGTCCCAGGGGGGGGTAGAGTGTCCCGAGGGGAGGGGAGTGTGTCCCAAGGGGAGGGGAGGGGTGAGTGTCCCGGGGGGAGGGGAGGTGAGAGTGTCCGGGGGGAGGGGAGAGTGTCCCGAGGGGAGGGGAGGGGAGGGGAGAGTGTCCCGGGAGGAGGGGAAGGGAGGGGAGAGTGTCCCGGGGGGAGGGGAGGCGAGAGTGTCCCGGGGGGAGGGGAGGGGAGAATGTCTCGGGGGAGTGGAGAGTATCTCGGGGGGAGGGGAGAATGTCTCGGGGAGAGGGGACATTGTCTCAGATGGAGGGGAGTGTCTCGGGGGGAGGGGAGAATGTCTCGGGGAGAGGGGACATTGTCTCAGATGGAGGGGAGTGTCTCGGGGGGAGGGGAGAGTGTCTCGGGGGAGGGGAGAGTGTCTCAGGGGGAGGGGAGAGTGTCTCAGGGGGAGGGGAGAGTGTCTCGGGGGAGGGGAGGGGAGAGTGTCCCGAGGGGAGTGGAGAGTGTCCCGGGGGGAGGGGAGAGTGTACCGGCGGCAGGGGAGAGTCTCCCGAGTGGAGGGGAGAGTGTCCCAGTGGGAGGGGAGAATGTCCCGGGGGGAGGGGAGGGGAGAGTGTACCGAGGGGAGGGGAGGGGAGAGTGTCCCGAGGGGAGGGGAGCGGAGACTGTCCCGAGGGGAGGGGAGGGGTGACTGTCCCGAGGGGAGAGGACAGTGTGCCAGGGGGAGGGGAGGGGAGAGTGTCCCAGGGGGAGGAATGAGTGTCTCGGGGGGAGGGGAGAGTGTCCCGGGAGGAGGGGAGAGTGTCCCGGGGGGAGGGGAGAGTATCCCAGGGGGAGGGGAGAGTGTCCCGAGAGGAGGGGAGAGTGTCCCGGGGGGAGGGGAGAGTGTCTCGGGGGGAGGGGAGAGTGGCCAGAGGGGAGGGGAGAGTGTCCCGGGGGGAGGGGAGAGTGTCCCTGGGGTAGGGGAGAGTGTCCCGGAGGGAAGGGAGGGAGTCCCGGGGGGAGGGGAGAGTGTCCCGAGGGGAGGGGAGAGTGTCTCAGGTGGAGGGGAGAGTGTCCCGGTGGGAGGGGAGAGTGTCCCGAGGGGAGGAGAGGGGAGGGGAGTGTGTCCCGAGGGGAGGGGAGGGGAGATGAGAGTGTCTCGGGGGAGGGGAGGGGAGAGTGCCCGTGGGGGAGGGGAGAGTGTCCCGAGGGGAGGGGAGGGGAGATGAGAGTGTCTCGGGGGAGGGGAGAGTGTCCTGAGGGGAGGGGAGGGTGCGTGTCCCAGGGGGAGAGGAGAGGAGAGGGGAGGGGAGGGGAGGTTGAGTGTCCCGGGTGGAGGGGAGAGGAGGGGAGAGTGTCCTGGGGGGTGGGGAGGGGAGGATGAGTGTCCCAGGGGGGAGGGGAGTGTGAGTGTCCCGGGGGGGAGGGGAGGGGAGGTGAGGGTGAGTGTCCTGGGGGGTGGGGAGGGGAGGATGAGTGTCCCAGGGGGGAGGGGAGGGGAGGATGAGTGTCCCGGGGGGAGTGGATGGGAGGGTGAGTGTCCCGGGGACGGGAGGGTAGGGTGAGTGTCCCGGGGGGAGGGGAGGGGAGGATGAGTGTCCCGGGGGGAGGGGATGGGAGGGTGAGTGTCCCGGGGGGAGGGGAGGGTAGGGTGAGTGTCCCGGGGGGAGGGGAGGGTGAGTGTCCCGGGGAGGAGGGGAGCGGAGGGTGAGTGTCCCGGGGGGAGGGGAAGGTGAGTATCCCGGTTGGGAGTTGAGGGGAGGGTGAGTGTCGCGGGTGGAGGGGAAGGGGAGTGTCCCAGGGGGGTGTAGAGTGTCCCGAGGGGAGGAGAGAGTGTCCCAGGGGGAGGGGAGGGGTGAGTGTCCCGGGGGGAGGGGAGGGGAGGGGAGAGTGTCCCGGGGGGAGGGGAGGCGAGAGTGTCCCGGGGGAGGGGAGAGTGTCCCGGGGGGAGGGGAGGGGAGAGTGTCCGGGGGGAGGGGAGAGTGTCCCGAGGGGAGGGGAGGGGAGGGGAGAGTGTCCCGGGGGGAGGAGAGGCGAGAGTGTCCCGGGGGGAGGGGAGGGGAGAATGTCTCGGGGGGAGTGGAGAGTATCTCGGGCGGAGGGGAGAGTGTCTCGGGGGGAGGGGAGAGTGTCTCGGGGGGAGGGGAGAGTGTCTCGGGGGGAGGGGAGAGTGTCCCGGGGGGAGGGGAGGCGAGAGTGTCCCGGGGGGAGGGGAGGGGAGAATGTCTCGGGGGGAGGGGAGAGTATCTCAGGGGGAGGGGAGAGTGTCTCGGGGGGAGGGGAGAGTGTATCGGGGGGAGGGGAGAATGTCTCGCGGAGAGGGGACATTGTCTCAGATGGAGGGGAGTGTCTCGGGGGGAGGGGAGAGTGTCTCGGGGGAGGGGAGAGTGTCTCAGGGGGAGGGGAGAGTGTCTCAGGGGGAGGGGAGAGTGTCTCGGCGGAGGGGAGAGTGTCTCAGGTGGAGGGGAGAATGTCTCAGGGGAGGGGAGAGTGTCTCAGGGGGAGGGGAGAGTGTCTCGGGGGGAGGGGAGAGTGTCCCGGGGGGAGGGGAGGGGTCAGTGTCTCGGGGGGAGGGGAGGGGAGCGTGTCCCGGGGGGAGGGGAGAGTGTCCCGAGGGGAGGGGAGAGTGTCCCGAGGGGAGTGGAGAGTGTCCCAGGGGGAGGGGAGGAGAGAGTGTCCCGGGGCGAGGGGAGAGTGTCCCGGGGGCAGGGGAGAGTGTCCCGAGTGGAGGGGAGAGTGTCCCGGGGGGAGGGGAGAGTGTCTCAGGGGGAGGGGAGAGTGTCCCAGGGGGAGGGGAGAGTCTCCCGGGGGGAGGGGAGGGGTGAGTGTACCGAGGGGAGGGGAGGGGAGAGTGTCCCGAGGGGAGGGGAGGGGAGAGTGTCCCGGGGGGAGGGGAGAGTGTCCCGGGGGGAGGAATGAGTGTCTCGGGGGGAGGGGAGAGTGTCCCGGGAGGAGGGGAGAGTGTCCCGGGGGGAGGGGAGAGTGTCCCGGGGGAGGGGAGAGTGTCCCGAGGAGAGGGGAGAGTGTCCCGGCGGGAAGGGAGAGTGTCCCGGGGGGAGGGGAGAGTGTCTCGGGGGGAGTGGAGAGTGGCCAGAGGGGAGGGGAGGGGAGAGTGTCCCGTGGGGAGGAGAGAGTGTCCCGGGGGGGAGGGGAGAGTGTCCCTGGTGTAGCGGAGAGTGTCCCGGAGGGAAGGGAGGGAGTCCCGGGGGGAGGGGAGAGTGTCCCGACGGGAGGGGAGAGTGTCTCAGGTGGAGGGGAGAGTGTCCCGGGGGGAGGGGAGAGTGTCCTGGGGGAAGGGGAGGGGAGCGGAGAGTGTCCCAGGGGGAGGGGAGAGTGTCTCAGGGGAGGGGAGAGTGTCCCGGGGGGAGGGGAGAGTGTCTCAGGGGGAGGGCAGCGAATTCCCAGGGGGTGGGGAGAGTGTTACAAGGGGAGGGGAGAGTGTCCCGAGGGGAGGGGAGTGTGTCCCGGGGGGAGGGGAGACGGTCCCGGGGGGAGGGGAGAGTGTCCCGGGGGGAGGGGCGAGTGTCCGGGGGGAGGGGAGAGTGTCCCAGGGGGAGGGGAGGGGAGAGTGTCCCGGGGGGAGGGGAGACGGTCCCGGGGGGAGGGGAGAGTGTCCCGGGGGGAGGGGCGAGTGTCCGGGGGGAGGGGAGAGTGTCCCAGGGGGAGGGGAGGGGAGAGTGTCCCGGGGGGAGGGGAGAGGGTCCCGGGGAGAGGGGAGAGTTTCCCGAGGGGAGGGGAGGGGAGACTGTCCCAGAGGGTGGGAAGAGTGTCCCGTGGGGAGGGGAGGGGAGTGTCCCGAGGGGAGGGCAGGGGAGGGGAGGGGAGGGGAGAGTGTCCCAGGGGGAGGGAAGGGGAGCGGAGAGTGTCTCAGGGGAGGGGAGAGTGTCCCGAGGCGAGGGGAGGGTGTCCCGAGGGGAGGGGAGAGTGTCCAGAGGGGAGGTGAGAGAGTCCCGGGGGGAGGGGAGAGTGTCCCGGGGGGAGGGGAGTGTGTCCCGGGGGGAATGGAGAGTGTCCCGAGGGAGGGGAGGGGAGAGTGTCCCAGGGGGAGGGGAGAGTGTCCCGGGGGGAGAGGAGAGTGTCCCGGAGGCAAGGCAGAGTGTCCCGGGGGGAGGGGAGAGTGTCCCGAGGGGAGGGGAGTGTGTCTCGGGGGGAGGGGAGAGTGTCCCGGGGGGAGGGGAGAGTGTCCCGGGGGGAGGGGAGAGTGTCCCGAGCGGAGGGGAGAGTGCCCGGGGGGAGGGGAGAGTGTCTCACGGGGAGGGGAGAATGTCCCAGGGGAAGGGGAGAGTCTCCCGGGGGGAGGGGAGGGGAGAGTGTACCGAGGGGAGGGGAGGGGAGAGTGTCCCGAGGGGAGGGGAGGGGAGAGTGTCCCGGGGGGAGGGGAGGGGTGTGTGTCCCGAGGGGAGAGGACAGTGTGCCAGGGGGAGGGGAGGTGAGAGTGTCCCGGGGGGATGGGAGAGTGTCCCGGGGGGATGGGAGAGTGTCCCGGGGGGAGGGGAGAGTGTCCCGGGAGGAGGGGAGAGTGTCCCGGGGGGAGGGGAGAGTGTCCCAGGGGGAGGGGAGAGTGTCCCGAGGAGAGGGGAGAGTGTCCCGGCGGGAGGGGAGAGTGTCCCGGGGGGAGGGGAGAGTGTCTCGGGGGGAGTGGAGAGTGGCCAGAGGGGAGGGGAGGGGACAGTGTCCCGTGGGGAGGAGAGAGTGTCCCGGGAGGGAGGTGAGAGTGTCCCTCGGGTAGCGGAGAGTGTCCCGGAGAGAAGGGAGGGAGTCCCGGGGGGAGGGGAGAGTGTCCCGACGGGAGGGGAGAGTGTCTCAGGTGGAGGGGAGAGTGTCCCGGGGGTAGGGGAGAGTGTCCCGGGGGAAGGGGAGGGGAGGGGAGAGTGTCCCAGGGGAGGGGAGAGTGTCTCAGGGGAGGGGAGAGTGTCCCGGGGGGAGGGTATAGTGTCTCACGGGGAGGGCAGAGAATTCCCAGCGGGTGGGGAGAGTGTTCCAAGGGGAGGGGAGAGTGTCCCGAGGGGACGGGAGGGTGTCCCGGGGGGAGGATAGAGTGTCCGGGGGGAGGGGAGAGTGTCCCGGGGGGAGGGGAGAGTGTCCGGGGGGAGGGGAGAGTGTCCCAGGGGGAGGGGAGGGGAGAGTGTCCCGGGGGGAGGGGAGAGGGTCCCGGGGAGAGGGGAGAGTGTCCCGAGGGGAGGGGAGGGGAGACTGTCCCAGGGGGTGGGAAGAGTGTCCCGGGGGGAGGGGAGGGGAGTGTCCCGAGGGGAGGGGAGGGGAGGGGAGAGTGTCCCAGGGGGAGGGAAGGGGAGCGGAGAGTGTCTCAGGGGAGGGGAGAGTGTCCCGAGGCGAGGGGAGAGTGTCCCGAGGGGAGGGGAGAGTGTCCAGAGGGGAGGTGAGAGTGTCCCGGAGGGAGGAGTGAGTGTCCCGGGGGGAGGGGAGAGTGTCCCGGGGGGAGGGGAGAGTGTCCCGGGGGGAATGGAGAGTGTCCCAGGGGGAGGGGAGTGTGTCCCGGGGGGAGAGGAGAGTGTCCCGGAGGCAAGGCAGAGTGTCCCGGGGGGAGGGGAGAGTGTCCCGAGGGGAGGGGAGTGTGTCTCAGGGTGAGGGGAGAGTGTCCCGAGGGGAGGGGAGGAGAGAGTGTCCCGGTGGGAGGGGAGAGTGTCCCGGGGGGAGGGGAGAGTGTCTCAGGGTGAGGGGAGAGTGTCCCGGTGGGAGGGGAGAGTGTCCCGGGGGGAGGGGAGAGTGTCCCGGGGGAAAGGGAGAGTGTCCCGAGGGGAGGGGAGGGGAGAGTGTCCCAGGGGGAGGGGAGAGTGTCCCGGGGGGAGGGGAGGGGAGAATGTCCCGAGGGGAGGGGAGGGGAGGGGAGAGTGTCGCGGGGGAGGGGAGAGTGTCTCGGGGGGAGGGGAGAGTGTCCCGAGGGGAGGGGAGTGGAGAGTGTCCCGGTGGGAGGGGAGAGTGTCCCGGGGGGAGGGGAGAGTGTCCCGGGGGGAAGGGAGAGTGTCCCGGGGGGGGGGGAGAGTGTCCCGGGGGGAGGGGAGAGTGTCTCAGGGTGAGGGGAGAGTGTCCCGAGGGGAGGGGAGGAGAGAGTGTCCCGGGTGGAGGGGAGAGTGTCCCGGGGGAAGGGAGAGTGTCCCGCGGGGGAAGGGAGAGTGTCCCGCGGGGGAGGGGAGAGTGTCCCGAGGGGAGGGGAGAGTGTCCCGGGGGGAGGGGAGGGGAGGGTGAGTGTCCCGGGGGGAGGGGAGGGTGAGTGTCCCGGCGGGGAGGGGAGGGGAGGGTGAGTGTCCCGGGGGGAGGGGAAGGTGAGTATCCCTGGGGGAGGGGAGGGGAGGGTGAGTGTCCCGGTTGGGAGGGGAGGGGAGGGTGAGTGTCGCGGGTGGAGGGGAAGGGGAGTGTCCCAGGGGGGGGTAGAGTGTCCGGGGGGAGGGGAGAGTGTCCCGGGGAGAGGGGAGAGTGTCCCGAGGGGAGGGGAGGGGAGACTGTCCCAGGCGGTGGGAAGAGTGTCCCGGGGGGAGGGGAGGGGAGTGTCCCGAGGGGAGGGGAGGGGAGGGGAGAGTGTCCCAGGGGGAGGGAAGGGGAGCGGAGAGTGTCTCAGGGGAGGGGAGAGTGTCCCGAGGCGAGGGGAGAGTGTCCCGAGGGGAGGGGAGAGTGTCCAGAGGGGAGGTGAGAGTGTCCCGGAGGGAGGAGTGAGTGTCCCGGGGGGAGGGGAGAGTGTCCCGGGTGGAGGGGAGAGTGTCCCGGGGGGAATGGAGAGTGTCCCGAGGGAGGGGAGGGGAGAGTGTCCCAGGGGGAGGGGAGTGTGTCCCGGGGGGAGAGGAGAGTGTCCCGGAGGCAAGGCAGAGTGTCCCGGGGGGAGGGGAGAGTATCCCGAGGGGAGGGGAGTGTGTCTCAGGGTGAGGGGAGAGTGTCCCGAGGGGAGGGGAGGAGAGAGTGTCCCGGTGGGAGGGGAGAGTGTCCCGGGGGGAGGGGAGAGTGTCCCGGGGGGAAGGGAGAGTGTCCCGAGGGGAGGGGAGGGGAGAGTGTCCCAGGGGGAGGGGAGAGTGTCCCGGGGGGAGGGGAGGGGAGAATGTCCCGAGGGGAGGGGAGGGGAGTGGAGAGTGTCCCGGTGGGAGGGGAGAGTGTCTCGGGGGGAGGGGAGAGTGTCCCGGGGGGAAGGGAGAGTGTCCCGGGGGGAGGGGAGAGTGTCCCGGGGGGAGGGGAGAGTGTCTCAGGGTGAGGGGAGAGTGTCCCGAGGGGAGGGGAGGAGAGAGTGTCCCGGTGGGAGGGGAGAGTGTCCCGGGGGGGAGGGAGAGTGTCCCGGGGGGAAGGGAGAGTGTCCCGCGGGGGAGGGGAGAGTGTCCCGAGGGGAGGGGAGAGTGTCCCGGGGGGAGGGGAGGGGAGGGTGAGTGTCCCGGGGGGAGGGGAGGGTGAGTGTCCCGGCGGGGAGGGGAGGGGAGGGTGAGTGTCCCGGGGGGAGGGGAAGGTGAGTATCCCTGGGGGAGGGGAGGGGAGCGTGAGTGTCCTGGAGGGAGGGGAGGGGAGGGTGAGTGTCCCGGTTGGGAGGGGAGGGGAGGGTGAGTGTCGCGGGTGGAGGGGAAGGGGAGTGTCCCAGGGGGGGGTAGAGTGTCCCGAGGGGAGGGGAGTGTGTCCCAGGGGGAGGGGAGTGTGAGTGTCCCGGGGGGAGGGGAGGGGAGAGTGTCCGGGGGGAGGGGAGAGTGTCCCGAGGGCAGGGGAGGGGAGGGGAGAGTGTCCCGGGAGGAGGGGAGGGGAGGGGAGAGTGTCCCGGGGGGAGGGGAGGCGAGAGTGTCCCGGGAGGAGGGGAGGGGAGGGGAGAGTGTCCCGGGGGGAGGGGAGGGAAGAGTATCTCGGGCGGAGGGGAGAGTGTCTCGGGGGGAGGGGAGAGTGTCTCGGGGGGAGGGGAGAGTGTCTCGGGGGGAGTGGAGAATGTCTCGGGGAGAGGGGACATTGTCTCAGATGGAGGGGAGTGTCTCGGGGGGAGGGGAGAGTGTCTCAGGGGGAGGGGAGAGTGTCTCGGGGGAGGGGAGGGAAGAGTGTCCCGAGGGGAGGGGAGAGTGTCTCAGGGGGAGGGGAGAGTGTCCCAGGGGGAGGGGAGAGTGTCCCGGGGGGAGGGGAGGGGAGAGTGTCCCGAGGGGAGGGCAGCGGAGAGTGTCCCGGGGGGAGGGGAGGGTTGAGTGTCCCAAGGGGAGAGGACAGTGTGCCAGGGGGAGGGGAGGGGAGAGTGTCCCAGGGGGAGGGGAGAGTGTACCGGGGGGGAGGAATGAGTGTCTCGGGGGGAGGGGAAAGTGTCCCGGGGGGAGGGGAGAGTGTCCCTGGGGTAGGGGAGAGTGTCTCAGGTGGAGGGGAGTGTCTCGGGGGGAGGGGAGAGTGTCTCAGGGGGAGGGGAGAGTGTCTCGGGGGAGGGGAGGGAAGAGTGTCCCGAGGGGAGTGGAGAGTGTCCCGGGGGGAGGGGAGAGTGTCCCGGGGGCAGGGGAGAGTGTCCCGAGTGGAGGGGAGAGTGTCCCGGGGGGAGGGGAGAGTGTCTCAGGGGGAGGGGAGAGTGTCCCAGGGGGAGGGGAGAGTGTCCCGGGGGAGGGGAGGGGAGAGTGTCCCGAGGGGAGGGCAGCGGAGAGTGTCCCGGGGGGAGGGGAGGGTTGAGTGTCCCAAGGGGAGAGGACAGTGTGCCAGGGGGAGGGGAGAGGAGAGTGTCCCGGGGGGATGAGAGAGTGTCCCGGGGGGGGAGGGGAGAGTGTCCCCTGGGGAGGGGAGAATGTCTCGGGGAGAGGGGACATTGTCTCAGATGGAGGGGAGTGTCTCGGGGGGAGGGGAGAGTGTCTCAGGGGGAGGGGAGAGTGTCTCGGGGGAGGGGAGGGAAGAGTGTCCCGAGGGGAGTGGAGAGTGTCCCGGGGGGAGGGGAGAGTGTCTCAGGGGGAGGGGAGAGTGTCCCAGGGGGAGGGGAGAGTGTCCCGGGGGGAGGGGAGGGGAGAGTGTCCCGAGGGGAGGGCAGCGGAGAGTGTCCCGGGGGGAGGGGAGGGTTGAGTGTCCCAAGGGGAGAGGACAGTGTGCCAGGGGGAGGGGAGGGGAGAGTGTCCCAGGGGGAGGGGAGAGTGTCCCGGGGGGGAGGAATGAGTGTCTCGGGGGGAGGGGAAAGTGTCCCGGGAGGAGGGGAGAGTGTCCCGGGGGGAGGGGAGAGTGTCCCAGGGGGGAGGGGAGAGTGGCCAGAGGGGAGGGGAGAGGAGAGTGTCCCGGGGGGATGAGAGAGTGTCCCGGGGGGGAGGGGAGAGTGTCCCTGGGGGAGGGGAGAGTGTCTCAGGGGAGGGGAGAGTGTCCCGGGGGGAGGGGAGAGTGTCCCGGGGGAAGGGGAGGGGAGGGGAGAGTGTCCCGGGGGGAGGGGAGAGTGTCTCAGGGGAGGGGAGAGTGTCCCGGGGGGAGGGGAGAGTGTCTCGGGGGGAGGGCAGAGAATTCCCAGGGGGAGGGGAGAGTGTTCCAAGGGGAGGGGAGAGTGTCCCGAGAGGAGGGGAGTGTGTCCCGGGGGGAGGGGAGACGGTCCCGGGGGGAGGGGAGAGTGTCCCGGGGGGAGGGGAGAGTGTCCCGGGGAGAGGGGATAGTGTCCCAGGGGAAGGGGAGGGGAGAGTGACCCGGGGGGAGGGGAGAGTGTCCCGGGGAGAGGGGAGAGTGTCCCGAGGGGAGGGGAGGGGAGACTGTCCCAGGGGGTGGGGAGAGTGTCCCGGGGGGAGGGGAGGGGAGTGTCCCGAGGGAAGGGGAGGGGAGGGGAGGGGAGGGGAGAGTGTCCCAGGGGGAGGGAAAGTGTCCCGGGGGGAGGGGAGGGTGTCTCAGGGGGAGTGGAGAGTGTCGCGAGGGGAGGGGAGAGTGTCCCGAGGGGAGGGGAGAGTGTCTCGGGGGGAGGGGAGAGTGTCTCGGGGGGAGGGGAGAGTGTCTCGGGGGGAAGGGAGAGTGTCTCGGGGGGAGGGGACAGTGGCCGGAGGGGAGGGGAGAGTGTCCCGGGGGGAGGGGAGAGTGTCTCGGGGGGAGGCGAGAGTGTCTCGGGGGGAGGGGAGAGTGTCTCCGGGGGAGGGGACAGTGTCTCCGGGGGAGGGGAGAGTGACTCAGGGGGAGGGGAGAGTGCCTCAGGGGGAGGGGAGAGTGTCTCGGGGGGAGGGGACAGTGTCTCCGAGGGAGGGGAGAGTGTCTCGGGGGGAGAGGAGAGTGTCTCGGGGGGAGAGGAGAGTGACCCGGGGGGAGCGGAGAGAGTCCCAGGGGGAGGGGAGAGTGTCCCGGGGGGAGGGGAGAGTGTCCCGGGGGGGAGAGGAGAGTGTCCCGGAGGCAAGGCAGAGTGTCCCGAGGGGAGGGGAGTGTGTCTCGGCGGGAGGGGAGGGTGTCCCGGGGGGAGGGGAGAGTGTCCCTGGGGGAGGGGACGGGACAGTGTCCCAGGGGGAGGGGAGGGGAGAGTGTCCCAGGGGGAGGGGAGGGGAGAGTGTCCCAGTGGGAGGGGAGAGAGTCCCAGGGGGAGGGGAGATTGTCCCAGGAGGAGGGGAGGGGAGAGTGTCCCTTGGGGAGGGGAGGTGAGAATGTCTCGGGGGGAGTGGAGAGTATCTCGGGCGGAGGGGAGAGTGTCTCGGGGGGAGGGGAGAGTGTCTCGGGGGGAGGGGAGAGTGTCTCGGGGGGAGGGGAGAGTGTCTCGGGGGGAGAGGAGAATGTCTCGGGGAGAGGGGACATTGTCTCAGATGGAGGGGAGTGTCTCGGGGAGAGGGGAGAGTGTCTCGGGGGAGGGGAGAGTGTCTCAGGGGTAGGGGAGAGTGTCTCAGGGGGAGGGGAGAGTGTCTCGGGGGAGGGGAGGGGAGAGTGTCCCGAGGGGAGTGGAGAGTGTCCCGGGGGGAGGGGAGAGTGTCCCGGGGGCAGGGGAGAGTGTCCCGAGTGGAGGGGAGAGTGTCCCGGGGGGAGGGGAGAGTGTCTCAGGGGGAGGGGAGAGTGTCCCAGGGGGAGGGGAGAGTGTCCCGAGGGGAGGGGAGGGGAGAGTGTACCGAGGGGAGGGGAGGGGAGAGTGTACCGAGGGGAGGGGAGGGGAGAGTGTCCCGAGGGGAGGGGAGAGTGTCCCGGGGGGAGGAATGAGTGTCTCGGGGGGAGGGGAGAGTGTCCCGGGAGGAGGGGAGAGTGTCCCGGGGGGAGGGGAGAGTGTCCCAGGGGGGAGGGGAGAGTGGCCAGAGGGGAGGGGAGAGGAGAGTGTCCCGGGGGGATGAGAGAGTGTCCCGGGGGGGAGGGGAGAGTGTCCCTGGGGTAGGGGAGAGTGTCCCAGAGGGAAGGGAGGGAGTCCCCGGGGGAGGGGAGAGTGTCCCGAGGTGAGGGGAGAGTGTCTCAGGTGGAGGGGAGAGTGTCCCCTGGGGAGGGGAGAGTGTACCGGGGGAAGGGGAGAGTGTCCCGGGGGGAGAGAGTGTCTCAGGGGAGGGGAGAGTGTCCCGGGGGGAGGGGAGGGTGTCTCAGGGGGAGGGGAGAGTGTCCCAGGAGGAGGGGAGGGGAGAGTGTCCCTTGGGGAGGGGAGGTGAGAATGTCTCGGGGGGAGTGGAGAGTATCTCGGGCGGAGGGGAGAGTGTCTCGGGGGGAGGGGAGAGTGTCTCGGGGGGAGGGGAGAGTGTCTCGGGGGGAGGGGAGAGTGTCTCGGGGGGAGAGGAGAATGTCTCGGGGAGAGGGGACATTGTCTCAGATGGAGGGGAGTGTCTCGGGGAGAGGGGAGAGTGTCTCGGGGGAGGGGAGAGTGTCTCAGGGGGAGGGGAGAGTGTCTCAGGGGGAGGGGAGAGTGTCTCGGGGGAGGGGAGGGGAGAGTGTCCCGAGGGGAGTGGAGAGTGTCCCGGGGGGAGGGGAGAGTGTCCCGGGGGCAGGGGAGAGTGTCCCGAGTGGAGGGGAGAGTGTCCCGGGGGGAGGGGAGAGTGTCTCAGGGGGAGGGGAGAGTGTCCCAGGGGGAGGGGAGAGTGTCCCGAGGGGAGGGGAGGGGAGAGTGTACCGAGGGGAGGGGAGGGGAGAGTGTCCCGAGGGGAGGGGAGAGTGTCCCGGGGGGAGGAATGAGTGTCTCGGGGGGAGGGGAGAGTGTCCCGGGAGGAGGGGAGAGTGTCCCGGGGGGAGGGGAGAGTGTCCCAGGGGGGAGGGGAGAGTGGCCAGAGGGGAGGGGAGAGGAGAGTGTCCCGGGGGGATGAGAGAGTGTCCCGGGGGGGAGGGGAGAGTGTCCCTGGGGTAGGGGAGAGTGTCCCAGAGGGAAGGGAGGGAGTCCCCGGGGGAGGGGAGAGTGTCCCGAGGTGAGGGGAGAGTGTCTCAGGTGGAGGGGAGAGTGTCCCCTGGGGAGGGGAGAGTGTACCGGGGGAAGGGGAGGTGAGGGGAGAGTGTCCCGGGGGGAGGGGAGAGTGTCTCAGGGGAGGGGAGAGTGTCCCGGGGGGAGGGGAGAGTGTCTCAGGGGGAGGGCAGAGAATTCCCAGGGGGCGGGAACAGTGTTCCAAGGGGAGGGGAGAGTGTCCCGAGAGGAGGGGAGTGTGTCCCGGGGGGAGGGGAGACGGTCCCGGGGGGAGGGGAGAGTGTCCCGGGTGGAGGGGAGAGTGTCCCGGGGAGAGGGGAGAGTGTCCCAGGGGGAGGGGAGGGGAGAGTGACCCGGGGGGAGGGGAGAGTGTCCCGGGGAGAGGGGAGAGTGTCCCGAGGGGAGGGGAGGGGAGACTGTCCCAGGGGGTGGGGAGAGTGTCCCGGGGGGAGGGGAGGGGTGTGTCCCGAGGGGAGGGGAGGGGAGGGGAGGGGAGAGTGTCCCAGGGGGAGGGAGAGTGTCCCGGGGGGAGGGGAGGGTGTCTCAGGGGGAGTGGAGAGTGTCGCGAGGGGAGGGGAGAGTGTCCCGAGGGGAGGGGAGAGTGTCTCGTGGGGAGGGGAGAGTGTCTCGGGGGGAGGGGATAGTGTCTCGCGGGGAAGGGAGAGTGTCTCGGGGGGAAGGGAGAGTGTCTCGGGGGGAGGGGACAGTGCCCGGAGGGAGGGGAGAGTGTCTCGGGGGGAGGCGAGAATGTCTCGGGGGGAGGGGAGAGTGTCCCGGAGGGAGGGGAGAGTGTCTCGGGGGGAGGCGAGAATGTCTCGGGGGGAGGGGAGAGTGTCTCCGGGGGAGGGGACAGTGTCTCCGGGGGAGGGGAGAGTGACTCAGGGGGAGGGGAGAGTGTCTCGGGGGGAGAGGAGAGTGACCCGGGGGGAGCGGAGAGAGTCCCAGGGGGAGGGGAGAGTGTCCCAGGGGGAGGGGAGGGGAGAGTGTCCCGGGGGGAGGGGAGAGTGTCCCGGAGGCAAGGCAGAGTGTCCCGAGGGGAGGGGAGTGTGTCTCGGCGGGAGGGGAGAGTGTCCCGGGGGGAGGGGAGAGTGTCCCTGGGGGAGGGGACGGGACAGTGTCCCAGTGGGAGGGGAGAGAGCCCAGGGGGAGGGGAGATTGTCCCAGGAGGAGGGGAGGGGAGAGTGTCCCGAGTGGAGGGGAGAGTGTCCCGGGGAGAGGGGAGAGTGTCCCGAGGGGAGGGGAGGGGAGAATGTCCCGAGGGGAGGGGAGGGGAGGGGAGGGGAGTGTGTCGCGGGGGAGGGGAGAGTGTCCCGGGGGGAGGGGAGGGGAGAGTGTCCCGGAGGGAGGGGAGGGGAGAGAGTCCCGGGGGAGGGGAGGGGAGTGTGTCCCGGGGGGAGGGGAGGGGAGTGTGTCCCGGGGGGAGGGGAGGGGAGTGTGTCCCGGGGGGAGGGGAGGGGAGAGTGTCCCAGGGGGAGGGGAGGGGAGAGTGTCCCGAGGGGAGGGGAGAGTGTCCCGAGGGGAGGGGAGAGTGTCCCAGGGGGAGGGGAGGGGAGAGTGTCCCAGGGGGAGGGGAGGGGAGAATGTCCCGGGGGGAGGGGAGGGGAGAGTGTCCGGGAGGAGGGGAGGGGAGATTGTCTGAGGGGAGGGGAGAGTGTCCCGAGGGGAGGGGAGGGGAGAGAGTCCCGGGGGGAGGGGAGGGGAGTGTGTCCCGGGGGGAGGGGAGGGGAGTGTGTCCCGGGGGAAGGGGAGGGGAGAGTGTCCCGAGGGGATGGGAGAGTGTCCCAGGGGGAGGGGAGGGGACAGTGTCCCGAGGGGAGGGGAGAGTGTCCCGATGGGAGGGGAGGGGATGGGAGAGTGTCCAAGGGGGAGGGGAGAGTCTCCCAGGGGGAGGGGAGAGTGTCCCAGGGGGAGAGTGTCCCAAGGGGAGGGGAAAGGAGAGTGTCCCAGGGGGAGGGGAGGGGAGAGTGTCCCAGGGGGAGGGGAGGGGTGAGTGTCCCGGGGGGAGGGGAGAGTGTCCCGGGCGGAGGGGAGAGTGTCCCGAGGCGAGGGGAGAGTGTCCCAGGGGGAGGGGAGAGTGTCCCAGGGAGAGGGGAGGGGAGAGTGTCCCAGGGGGAGGGGAGGGGAGAGTGTCCCAGGGGGAGGGGAGGGGAGAGTGTCCCGGGGGGAGTGGAGGGGAGAGTGTCCGGGGGGAGGGGAGGGGAGAGTGTCTGAGGGGAGGGGAGAGTGTCCCGAGGGGAGGGGAGGGGAGAGTGTCCCGTGGGAAGGGGAGGGGAATGTGTCCCGGGGGGAGGGGAGGAGATGGGAGAGTGTCCCAGGGGGAGGGGAGAGTGTCCCAGGGGGAGGGGAGGGGAGGGGTGAGTGTCCCGCGGGGAGGGGAGAGTGTCCCGGGGGGAGGGGAGGGGAGAGTGTCCCGGAGGGAGGGGAGGGGAGAGTGTTCAGGAGGGAGGGGAGGGGAGAGTGTCCCAGGGGGAGGGGAGAGTGTCCCGAAGGGAGGGGAGAGTGTCTCGGGGGTGGGGAGAATGTCCCCGGGGGAGGGGATAGTGTCCCAAGGGGAGGGGAGGGGAGAGTGTCCCGAGGGGAGGCGAGAGTGTCCCAGGGGGAGGGGAGGGGAGAGTGTCCCAGGGGGAGGGGAGGGGAGAGTGTCCCGGGGGGAGGGGAGGGGAGAGTGTCCGGGAGGAGGGGAGGGGAGAGTGTCTGAGGGGAGGGGAGAGTGTCCCGAGGGGAGGGGAGGGGAGAGAGTCCCGGGGGGAGGGGAGGGGAGAGTGTCCCGAGGGGATGGGAGAGTGTCCCAGGGTGAGGGGAGGGGACAGTGTCCCGAGGGGAGGGGAGAGTGTCCCGATGGGAGGGGAGGGGATGGGAGAGTGTCCAAGGGGGAGGGGAGAGTGTCCCAGGGGGAGAGTGTCCCAAGGGGAGGGGAAAGGAGAGTGTCCCAGGGGGAGGGGAGGGGAGAGCGTCCCAGGGGGAGGGGAGGGGTGAGTGTCCCGGGGGGTGGGGAGAGTGTCCCGGGCGGAGGGGAGAGTGTCCCGAGGCGAGGGGAGAGTGTCCCAGGGGGAGGGGAGAGTGTCCCAGGGAGAGGGGAGGGGAGAGTGTCCCAGGGGGAGGGGAGGGGAGAGTGTCCCAGGGGGAGGGGAGGGGAGAGTGTCCCGGGGGGAGTGGAGGGGAGAGTGTCCGGGGGGAGGGGAGGGGAGAGTGTCTGAGGGGAGGGGAGAGTGTCCCGAGGGGAGGGGAGGGGAGAGTGTCCCGTGGGAAGGGGAGGGGAATGTGTCCCGGGGGGAGGGGAGGGGATGGGAGAGTGTCCCAGGGGGAGGGGAGAGTGTCCCAGGGGGAGGGGAGGGGAGGGGAGGGGTGAGTGTCCCGCGGGGAGGGGAGAGTGTCCCGGGGGGAGGGGAGGGGAGAGTGTCCCGGAGGGAGGGGAGGGGAGAGTGTTCAGGAGGGAGGGGAGAGTGTCCCGAAGGGAGGGGAGAGTGTCTCGGGGGTGGGGAGAATGTCCCCGGGGGAGGGGATAGTGTCCCAGGGGGAGGGGAGGTTAGAGTGTCCCAGGGGGAGGGGAGGGGTGAGTGTCCCGGGGGGAGGGGAGAGTGTCCCGGGCGGAGGGGAGAGTGTCCCGGGCGGAGGGGAGAGTGTCCCGAGGTGAGGGGAGAGTGTCCAAGGGGGAGGGGAAGGGAGAGTGTCCCGGGGGGAGGGGAGGGGTGTGTGTCCCGGGGGGAGGGGAGGGGGAGTGACCGGAGGGGAGGGGACGGGAGGGGAGAGAGTCCCAGGGGGAGGGGAGAGTGTCCCAGGGGGAGGGGAGAGTGTCCCAGGGCGAGGGGAGGGGAGAGTGTCCAGGGGGAGGGGAGGGGAGAGAGTCCGGGTGGGAGGGGCGGGGAGGGGAGGGTGAGTGTCCCGAGGGGACGGGAGTGTGTCCCGGGGGGAGGGGAGACTGTCCCGAGGGGAGGGGAGAGTGTCCCGGGGGAGGGGAGGGGAGGGTGAGTGTCCCGGGGGGAGGGGAAGGTGAGTATCCCTGGGGGAGGGGAGGGGAGCGTGAGTGTCCTGGAGGGAGGGGGGGGAGGGTGAGTGTCCCGGTTGGGAGCGGAGGGGAGGGTGAGTGTCGCGGGTGGAGGGGAAGGGGAGTGTCCCAGGGGGGGTAGAGTGTCCCGAGGGGAGGGGAGTGTGTCCCAAGGGGAGGGGAGGGGTGAGTGTCCCGGGGGGAGGGGAAGTGAGAGTGTCCGGGGGGAGGGGAGAGTGTCCCGAGGGGAGGGGAGGGGAGGGGAGAGTGTCCCGGGAGGAGGGGAAGGGAGGGGAGAGTGTCCCGGGGGGAGGGGAGGCGAGAGTGTCCCGGGGGGGAGGGGAGGGGAGAATGTCTCGGGGGAGTGGAGAGTATCTCGGGCGGAGGGGAGAGTGTCTCGGGGGGAGGGGAGAGTGTCTCGGGGGGAGGGGAGTGTCTCGGGGGGAGGGGAGAGTGTCTCGGGGGAGGGGAGAGTGTCTCAGGGGGAGGGGAGAGTGTCTCGGGGGAGGGGAGGGGAGAGTGTCCCGAGGGGAGTGGAGAGTGTCCCGGGGGGAGGGGAGAGTGTCCCAGGGTGAGGGGAGGGGAGAGTGTCCCGGGGGGAGGGGAGAGTGTCTCGGGGGAGGGGAGGGGAGAGTGTCCCGAGGGGAGTGGAGAGTGTCCCGGGGGGAGGGGAGAGTGTCCCAGGGTGAGGGGAGGGGAGAGTGTCCCGGGGGGAGGGGAGGGGAGAGTGTCCCGGGGGGAGGGGAGGGGAGAGTGTCCCGGGGGGAGGGGAGGGGAGAGTGTCCCGGGGGGAGGGGAGGGGAGAGAGTCCGGGGGGGAGGGGAGAGTGTCCCGAGGGGAGGAGAGGGGAGGGGAGAGTGTCCCGAGGGGAGGGGAGGGGAGGGGAGTGTGTCCGGGGGGAGGGGAGGGGAGAGTGCCCGTGGGGGAGTGGAGTGTGTCCCGGGGGCACGGGAGGGGAGGGGAGAGTGTCCGGGGGGAGGGGAGGGGAGAGTGCCCGTGGGGAGGGGAGGGGAGATGAGAGTGTCTCGGGGGAGGGGAGAGTGTCCCGGGGGGAGGGGAGAGTGTCCCGGTGGAAGGGGAGGGGAGGGGAGAATGTCCCGGGGGGAGGGGAGAGTGTCCCGGGGGGAGGGGAGAGTGTCTCAGGGGGAGGGCAGAGAATTCCCAGGGGGTGGGGAGAGTGTTCCAAGGGGAGGGGAGAGTATCCCGAGGGGAGGGGAGTGTGTCCCGGGGGGAGGGGAGACGGTCCCGGGGGGATGGGAGAGTGTCCCGGCAGGAGGGAAGAGTGTCCCGGGGGGAATGGAGTGTCTCCCGAGGGAGGGGAGAGTGTCCCGAGGGGTGGGGAGTGTGTCTCTGGGGTAGGGGAGAGTGTCCCGGGGGGAGGGGAGAGTGTCCCCGGGGGAGGGGACGGGAGGGTGTTCCAGGGGGAGGGGAGGGGAGAGTGTCCCAGGGGGAGGGGAGGGGAGAGTGTCACAGTGGCAGGGGAGAGAGTCCCAGGGGGAAGGGAGGTTAGAGTGTCCCGGGTGGAGGGGAGAGTGTCCCGAGGGGAGGGGAGGGGAGAGTGTCCCAGGGCGAGGGGAGAGTGTCCCGGGGGGAGGGGAGGGGAGAATGTCCCGAGGGGAGGGGAGAGGAGGGGAGGGGAGAGTGTCGCGGGGGAGGGGAGAGTGTCTCGTGGGGAGGGGAGAGTGTCCCGAGGGGAGGGGAGGGGAGAGTGTCCCGAGGGGAGGGGAGGGGAGAGTGTCCCGGTGGGAGGGGAGAGTGTCCCGGGGGGAGGGGAGAGTGTCCCGGGGGGAAGGGAGAGTGTTCCGGGGGGAGGGGAGAGTGTCCCGGGGGGAGGGGAGAGTGTCCCGGGGGGAGGGGAGAGTGTCTCGGGGTGAGGGGAGAGTGTCCCGAGGGGAGGGGAGGGGAGCGTGTCCCGGTGGGAGGGGAGAGTGTCCCGGGGGGAGGGGAGAGTGTCCCGGGGGGAGGGGAGAGTGTCTCAGGTGGAGGGGAGAGTGTCCCGGGGGAAGGGGAGGGGAGATTGTCTCAGGGGGAGGGCAGAGAATTCCCAGGGGGAGGGGAGAGTGTCCCGAGGGGAGGGGTGTGTGTCCCAGGCAGGGGGGGGACGGTCCCGGGGGGAGGGGAGAGTGTCCCGGGGGGAGGGGAGAGTGTCCCGGGGGGAGGGGAGGGGAGAGTGACCCGGGGGGAGGGGAGAGTGTCCCGGGGATAGGGGAGAGTGTCCCGAGGGGAGGGGAGGGGAGACTGTCCCAGGGGGTGGGGAGAGTGTCCCGGGTGGAGGGGAGGGGAGTGTCCCGAGGGGAGGGGAGGGGAGGGGAGGGGAGGGGAGGGGAGGGGAGAGTGTCCCAGGGGGAGGGAGAGTGTCCCGGGGGACGGGGAGGGTGTCTCAGGGGGAGTGGAGAGTGTCCCGAGGGGAGGGGAGAGTGTCCCGAGGGGAGGGGAGAGTGTCTTGGGGGGAGGGGAGAGTGTCTCGGGGGGAGGGGATAGTGTCTCGCGGGGAGGGGAGAGTGTCTCGGGGGGAAGGGAGAGTGTCTCGGGGGGAGGGGACAGTGTCCGGAGGGGAGGGGAGAGTGTCCCGGGGGGAGGGGAGAGTGTCTCAGGGGGAGGGGAGAGTGTCTCTGGGGGAGGGGAGAGTGTCTCCGGGGGAGGGGACAGTGTCTCCGGGGGAGGGGAGAGTGACTCAGGGGGAGGGGAGAGTGCCTCAGGGGGAGGGGAGAGTGTCTCGGTGGGAGGGGAGAGTATCTCGGGGGAGGGGAGAGTGTCTCGGGGGAGAGGAGAGTGACCCGGGGGGAGCGGAGAGAGTCCCAGGGGGAGGGGAGAGTGTCCCAGGGGGAGGGGAGGGGAGAGTGTCCCGGGGGGAGGGGAGTGTGTCCCGGGGGGAGAGGAGAGTGTCCCGGAGGCAAGGCAGAGTGTCCCGATGGGAGGGGAGTGTGTCTCGGCGGGAGGGGAGAGTGTCCCGGGGGGAGTGGAGAGTGTCCCTGGGGGAGGGGACGGGAGAGTGTCCCAGGGGGAGGGGAGGGGAGAGTGTCCCAGTGGGAGGGGAGAGAGTCCCAGGGGGAGGGGAGATTGTCCCAGGAGGAGGGGAGGGGAGAGTGTCCCGAGTGGAGGGGAGAGTGTCCCGGGGAGAGGGGAGAGTGTCCCGAGGTGAGGGGAGGGGAGAGTGTCCCGAGGGGAGGGGAGAGTGTCTCGGGGGGAGGGGAGAGTGTCCCGGGGGAGGGGAGAGTGTCCCGGGGGGAGAGAGTGTCTCAGGGGAGGGGAGGGGAGAGTGTCCCGGGGGGAGGGGAGAGTGTCCCGGGGAGAGGGGAGAGTGTCCCGAGGGGAGGGGAGGGGAGACTGTCCCAGGGGGTGGGGAGAGTGTCCCGGGGGGAGGGGAGTGGAGTGTCCCGAGGGGAGGGGAGGGGAGGGGAGGGGAGAGTTTCCCAGGGGGAGGGAAGTGGAGGGGAGAGTGTCTCAGGGGAGGGGAGAGTGTCCCGAGGCGAGGGGAGAGTGTCCTGAGGGGAGGGGATAGTGTCCAGAGGGGAGGTGAGAGTGTCCCGGAGGGAGGGGTGAGTGTCCCGGGGGGAGGGGAGAGTGTCCCGGGGGGAGGGGAGAGTGTCCCGGGGGGAGGGAAGAGTGTCCCGGGAGAGGGTACCAGGGGGAGGGGAGGGGAGAGTGTCCCAGGGGGAGGGGAGGTGAGAGTGTCCCAGTGGGACGGGAGGAGAGTCCCAGGGGGAAGGGAGGGGAGAGTGTCCCGGGTGGAGGGGAGAGTGTCCCGGGGAGAGGGGAGAGTGTCCCGAGGGGAGGGGAGGGGAGAGTGTCCCAGGGCGAGGGGAGAGTGTCCCGGGGGGAGGGGAGGGGAGAATGTCCGGAGGGGAGGGGAGAGGAGGGGAGGGGAGAGTGTCGCGGGGGAGGGGAGAGTGTCTCGTGGGGAGGGGAGAGTGTCCCGAGGGGAGGGGAGGGGAGAGTGTCCCGGTGGGAGGGGAGAGTGTCCCGGGGGGAGGGGAGAGTGTCCCGGGGGAAGGGAGAGTGTCTCGGCGTGAGGGGAGAGTGTCCCGAGGGGAGGGGAGGGGAGAGTGTCCCGGTGGGAGGGGAGAGTGTCCCGGGGGGAGGGGAGAGTGTCCCGGGGGGAGGGGAGAGTGTCCCGGCGGGAATGGAGAGTCTCCCGAGGGAGGGGAGGGGAGAGTGTCCCAGGGGGAGGGGAGAGTGTCCCGAGGGGAGGGGAGTGTGTCTCTGGGGGAGGGGAGAGTGTCCCGGGGGGAGGGGAGAGTGTCCCCGGGGGAGGGGACGGGAGAGTGTTCCAGGGGGAGGGGAGGGGAGAGTGTCCCAGGGGGAGGGGAGGGAGAGTGTCCCAGTGGGAGGGGAGAGAGTCCCAGGGGGAAGGGAGGGGAGAGTGTCCCGGGTGGAGGGGAGAGTGTCCCGGGGAGAGGGGAGAGTGTCCCGAGGGGAGGGGAGGGGAGAGTGTCCCAGGGCGAGGGGAGAGTGTCCCGGGGGGGAGGGGAGGGGAGAATGTCCGGAGGGGAGGGGAGAGGAGGGGAGGGGAGAGTGTCGCGGGGGAGGGAGAGTGTCTCGTGGGGAGGGGAGAGTGTCCCGAGGGGAGGGGAGGGGAGAGTGTCCCGGGGGGAGGGGAGAGTGTCCCGGGGGGAGGGGAGAGTGTCCCGGGGGGAGGGGAGAGTGTCTCGGCGTGAGGGGAGAGTGTCCCGAGGGGAGGGGAGGGAGAGTGTCCCGGTGGGAGGGGAGAGTGTCCCGGGGGGAAGGGAGAGTGTCCCGGGGGGAAGGGAGAGTGTCCCGGGGGGAGGGGAGAGTGTCCCGAGGGGAGGGGAGAGTGTCCCGGGGGAGGGGAGGGGAGGTTGAGTGTCCCGGGGGGAGGGGAGACTGAGTGTCCCGGCGGGGAGGGGAGGGGAGAGTGAGTGTCCCGGGGGGAGGGGAAGGTGAGTATCCCTGGGGGAGGGGAGGGGAGCGTGAGTGTCCTGGAGGGAGGGGGGGGGAGGGTGAGTGTCCCGGTTGGGAGCGGAGGGGAGGGTGAGTGTCGCGGGTGGAGGGGAAGGGGAGTGTCCCAGGGGGGGTAGAGTGTCCCGAGGGGAGGGGAGTGTGTCCCAAGGGGAGGGGTGGGGTGAGTGTCCCGGGGGGAGGGGAGGGGAGAGTGTCCGGGGGGAGGGGAGAGTGTCCCGAGGGGAGGGGAGGGGAGGGGAGAGTGTCCCGGGAGGAGGGGAGGGGAGGGGAGAGTGTCCCGGGGGGAGGGGAGGCGAGAGTGTCCCGGGGGGAGGGGAGGGGAGAATGTCTCGGGGGGAGTGGAGAGTATCTCGGGCGGAGGGGAGAGTGTCTCGGGGGGAGGGGAGAGTGTCTCGGGGGGAGGGGAGAATGTCTCAGGGGGAGGGGAGAGTGGCTCAGGGGGAGGGGAGAGTGTCTCGGGGGAGGGGAGGGGAGAGTGTCTCAGGGGGAGGGGAGAGTGTCTCAGGGGGAGGGGAGAGTGTCTCGGGGGAGGGGAGGGGAGAGTGTCCCGAGGGGAGTGGAGAGTGTCCCGGGGGGAGGGGAGAGTGTACCGGCGGCAGGGGAGAGTCTCCCGAGTGGAGGGGAGAGTGTCCCAGCGGGAGGGGAGAGTGTCCCGGGGGGAGGGGAGGGGAGAGTGTACCGAGGGGAGGGGAGGGGAGAGGAGAGTGTCCCGAGGGGAGGGGAGCGGAGACTGTCCCGAGGGGAGGGGAGGGGTGAGTGTCCCGAGGGGAGAGGACAGTGTGCCAGGGGGAGGGGAGGGGAGAGTGTCCCAGGGGGAGGAATGAGTGTCTCGGGGGAGGGGAGGAGTGTCCCGGGAGGAGGGGAGAGTGTCCCAGGGGGAGGGGAGAGTGTCCCGAGAGGAGGGGAGAGTGTCCCGGCGGGAGGGGAGAGTGTCCCGGGGAGAGGGGAGAGTGTCCCGAGGTGAGGGGAGGGGAGAATGTCCGAGGGGAGGGGAGGGGAGGGGAGGGGAGAGTGTCGCGGGGGAGGGGAGAGTGTCCCGAGGGGAGGGGAGGGGAGAGTGTCCCGGGGGGAGGGGAGAGTGTCTCAGGGGAGGGGAGGGGAGAGTGTCCCGGGGGGAGGGGAGAGTGTCCCGGGGAGAGGGGAGAGTGTCCCGAGGGGAGGGGAGGGGAGACTGTCCCAGGGGGTGGGGAGAGTGTCCCGGGGGGAGGGGGAGTGGAGTGTCCCGAGGGGAGGGGAGGGGAGGGGAGGGGAGGGGAGAGTTTCCCAGGGGGAGGGAAGTGGAGGGGAGAGTGTCTCAGGGGAGGGGAGAGTGTCCCGAGGCGAGGGGAGAGTGTCCTGAGGGGAGGGGATAGTGTCCAGAGGGGAGGTGAGAGTGTCCCGGAGGGAGGGGTGAGTGTCCCGGGGGGAGGGGAGAGTGTCCCGGGGGGAGTGGAGAGTGTCCCCGGGAGAGGGTACGGGAGAGTGTTCCAGGGGGAGGGGAGGGGAGAGTGTCCCAGGGGGAGGGGAGGTGAGAGTGTCCCAGTGGGACGGGAGAGAGTCCCAGGGGGAAGGGAGGGGAGAGTGTCCCGGGTGGAGGGGAGAGTTTCCCGGGGAGAGGGGAGAGTGTCCCGAGGGGAGGGGAGGGGAGAGTGTCCCAGGGCGAGGGGAGAGTGTCCCGGGGGAGGGGAGGGGAGAATGTCCGGAGGGGAGGGGAGAGGAGGGGAGGGGAGAGTGTCGCGCGGGAGGGGAGAGTGTCTCGTGGGGAGGGGAGAGTGTCCCGAGGGGAGGGGAGGGGAGAGTGTCCCGGTGGGAGGGGAGAGTGTCCCGGGGGGAGGGGAGAGTGTCCCGGGGGAAGGGAGAGTGTCTCGGCGTGAGGGGAGAGTGTCCCGAGGGGAGGGGAGGGGAGAGTGTCCCGGTGGGAGGGGAGAGTGTCCCGGGGGGAGGGGAGAGTGTCCCGGGGGGAGGGGAGAGTGTCCCGGGGGGAATGGAGAGTCTCCCGAGGGAGGGGAGGGGAGAGTGTCCCAGGGGGAGGGGAGAGTGTCCCGAGGGGAGGGGAGTGTGTCTCTGGGGGAGGGGAGAGTGTCCCGGGGGGAGGGGAGAGTGTCCCCGGGGGAGGGGAGGGGAGAGTGTCCCAGGGGGAGGGGAGGGGAGAGTGTCCCAGTGGGAGGGGAGAGAGTCCCAGGGGGAAGGGAGGGGAGAGTGTCCCGGGTGGAGGGGAGAGTGTCCCGGGGAGAGGGGAGAGTGTCCCGAGGGGAGGGGAGGGGAGAGTGTCCCAGGGCGAGGGGAGAGTGTCCCGGGGGGAGGGGAGGGGAGAATGTCCGGAGGGGAGGGGAGAGGAGGGGAGGGGAGAGTGTCGCGGGGGAGGGGAGAGTGTCTCGTGGGGAGGGGAGAGTGTCCCGAGGGGAGGGGAGGGGAGAGTGTCCCGGGGGGAGGGGAGAGTGTCCCGGGGGGAGGGGAGAGTGTCCCGGGGGGAGGGGAGAGTGTCTCGGCGTGAGGGGAGAGTGTCCCGAGGGGAGGGGAGGGGAGAGTGTCCCGGTGGGAGGGGAGAGTGTCCCGGGGGGAAGGGAGAGTGTCCCGGGGGGAGGGGAGAGTGTCCCGAGGGGAGGGGAGAGTGTCCCCGGGGAGGGGAGGGGAGGTTGAGTGTCCCGGCGGGGAGGGGAGGGGAGAGTGAGTGTCCCGGGGGGAGGGGAAGGTGAGTATCCCTGGGGGAGGGGAGGGGAGCGTGAGTGTCCTGGAGGGAGGGGGGGGGAGGGTGATTGTCCCGGTTGGGAGCGGAGGGGAGGGTGAGTGTCGCGGGTGGAGGGGAAGGGGAGTGTCCCAGGGGGGGTAGAGTGTCCCGAGGGGAGGGGAGTGTGTCCCAAGGGGAGGGGTGGGGTGAGTGTCCCGGGGGGAGGGGAGGGGAGAGTGTCCGGGGGGAGGGGAGAGTGTCCCGAGGGGAGGGGAGGGGAGGGGAGAGTGTCCCGGGAGGAGGGGAGGGGAGGGGAGAGTGTCCCGGGGGGAGGGGAGGCGAGAGTGTCCCGGGGGGAGGGGAGGGGAGAATGTCTCGGGGGGAGTGGAGAGTATCTCGGGCGGAGGGGAGAGTGTCTCGGGGGGAGGGGAGAGTGTCTCGGGGGGAGTGGAGAGTGTCTCAGGGGGAGGGGAGGGGAGAGTGTCCCGAGGGGAGTGGAGAGTGTCCCGGGGGGAGGGGAGAGTGTCCCGAGGGGAGGGGAGGGGAGGGGAGAGTGTCCCGGGAGGAGGGGAGGGGAGGGGAGAGTGTCCCGGGGGGAGGGGAGGCGAGAGTGTCCCGGGGGGAGGGGAGGGGAGAATGTCTCGGGGGGAGTGGAGAGTATCTCGGGCGGAGGGGAGAGTGTCTCGGGGGGAGGGGAGAGTGTCTCGGGGGGAGGGGAGAAGGTCTCGGGGAGAGGGGACATTGTCTCAGATGGAGGGTAGTGTCTCAGGGGGAGGGGAGAGTGTCTCAGGGGGAGGGGAGAGTGTCTCGGGGGAGGGGAGGGGAGAGTGTCCCGAGGGGAGTGGAGAGTGTCCCGGGGGGAGGGGAGAGTGTACCGGCGGCAGGGGAGAGTGTCCCGGGGGGAGGGGAGGGGAGAGTGTACCGAGGGGAGGGGAGGGGAGAGTGTCCCGAGGGGAGGGGAGCGGAGACTGTCCCGAGGGGAGGGGAGGGGTGAGTGTCCCGAGGGGAGAGGACAGTGTGCCAGGGGGAGGGGAGGGGAGAGTGTCCCAGGGGGAGGAATGAGTGTCTCGGGGGGAGGGGAGAGTGTCCCGGGAGGAGGGGAGAGTGTCCCAGGGGGAGGGGAGAGTGTCCCGGGAGGAGGGGAGAGTGTCCCGGCGGGAAGGGAGAGTGTCCCGGGGGGAGGGGAGAGTGTCTCGGGGGGTGGGGAGAGTGGCCAGAGGGGAGGGGAGGGGAGAGTGTCCCGGTGGGATGAGAGAGTGTCCCGGGGGGGAGGGGAGAGTGTCCCGGTGGGATGAGAGAGTGTCTCGGGGGGAGGGGAGAGTGTCCCGGAGGGAAGGGAGGGAGTCCCGTGGGGAGCGGAGAGTGTCCCGAGGGGAGGGGAGAGTGTCTCAGGTGGAGGGGAGAGTGTCCCGGTGGGAGGGGAGAGTGTCCCGGGGAAGGGGAGGGGAGGGGAGAGTGTCCCGGGGGAGGGGAGAGTGTCTCAGGGGAGGGGAGAGTGTCCCGGGGGGAGGGGAGATTGTCTCAGGGGGAGGGCAGAGAATTCCCAGGGGGAGGGGAGAGTGTTCCAAGGGGAGGGGAGAGTGTCCCGAGGGGAGGGGAGTGTGTCCCAGGCGGGGGGGGGGGACGGTCCCGGGGGGAGGGGAGAGTGTCCCGGTGGGAGGGGAGAGTGTCCCGGGGGGAGGGGAGAGTGTCCCGGGGGGAGGGGAGGGGAGAGTGACCCGGGGGGAGGGGAGAGTGTCCCGGGGATAGGGGAGAGTGTCCCGAGGGGAGGGGAGACTGTCCCAGGGGGTGGGGAGAGTGTCCCGGGTGGAGGGGAGGGGAGTGTCCCGAGGGGAGGGGAGGGGAGGGGAGGGGAGGGGAGAGTGTCCCAGGGGGAGGGAGAGTGTCCCGGGGGAAGGGGAGGGTGTCTCAGGGGGAGTGGAGAGTGTCCCGAGGGGAGGGGAGAGTGTCCCGAGGGGAGGGGAGAGTGTCTTGGGGGGAGGGGAGAGTTTCTCGGGGGGAGGGGATAGTGTCTCGCGGGGAGGGGAGAGTGTCTCGGGGGGAAGGGAGAGTGTCTCGGGGGAGGGGACAGTGTCCGGAGGGGAGGGGAGAGTGTCCCGGGGGGAGGGGAGAGTGCCTCAGGGCGAGGGGAGAGTGTCTCGGTGGGAGGAGAGAGTATCTCGGGGGGAGGGGAGAGTGTCTCGGGGGGAGAGGAGAGTGACCCGGGGGGAGCGGAGAGAGTCCCAGGGGGAGGGGAGAGTGTCCCAGGGGGAGGGGAGGGGAGAGTGTCCCGGGGGGAGGGGAGTGTGTCCCGGGGGGAGGGGAGAGTGTCCCGGGGGGAATGGAGAGTCTCCCGAGGGAGGGGAGGGGAGAGTGTCCCGGGGGGAGGGGAGAGTGTCCCGGGGGGAAGGGAGAGTGTCCCGGGGGGAGGGGAGAGTGTCCCGGGGGGAAGGGAGAGTGTCTCGGCGTGAGGGGAGAGTGTCCCGAGGGGAGGGGAGGGGAGAGTGTCCCGGTGGGAGGGGAGAGTGTCCCGGGGGGAGGGGAGAGTGTCCCGGGGGGAGGGGAGAGTGTCCCCGGGAGAGGGTACGGGAGAGTGTTCCAGGGGGAGGGGAGGGGAGAGTGTCCCAGGGGGAGGGGAGGTGAGAGTGTCCCAGTGGGACGGGAGAGAGTCCCAGGGGGAAGGGAGGGGAGAGTGTCCCGGGTGGAGGGGAGAGTTTCCCGGGGAGAGGGGAGAGTGTCCCGAGGGGAGGGGAGGGGAGAGTGTCCCAGGGCGAGGGGAGAGTGTCCCGGGGGGAGGGGAGGGGAGAATGTCCGGAGGGGAGGGGAGAGGAGGGGAGGGGAGAGTGTCGCGCGGGAGGGGAGAGTGTCTCGTGGGGAGGGGAGAGTGTCCCGAGGGGAGGGGAGGGGAGAGTGTCCCGGTGGGAGGGGAGAGTGTCCCGGGGGGAGGGGAGAGTGTCCCGGGGGGAAGGGAGAGTGTCTCGGCGTGAGGGGAGAGTGTCCCGAGGGGAGGGGAGGGGAGAGTGTCCCGGTGGGAGGGGAGAGTGTCCCGGGGGGAGGGGAGAGTGTCCCGGGGGGAGGGGAGAGTGTCCCGGGGGGAATGGAGAGTCTCCCGAGGGAGGGGAGGGGAGAGTGTCCCAGGGGGAGGGGAGAGTGTCCCGAGGGGAGGGGAGTGTGTCTCTGGGGGAGGGGAGAGTGTCCCGGGGGGAGGGGAGAGTGTCCCCGGGGGAGGGGAGGGGAGAGTGTCCCAGGGGGAGGGGAGGGGAGAGTGTCCCAGTGGGAGGGGAGAGAGTCCCAGGGGGAAGGGAGGGGAGAGTGTCCCGGGTGGAGGGGAGAGTGTCCCGGGGAGAGGGGAGAGTGTCCCGAGGGGAGGGGAGGGGAGAGTGTCCCAGGGCGAGGGGAGAGTGTCCCGGGGGGAGGGGAGGGGAGAATGTCCGGAGGGGAGGGGAGAGGAGGGGAGGGGAGAGTGTCGCGGGGGAGGGGAGAGTGTCTCGTGGGGAGGGGAGAGTGTCCCGAGGGGAGGGGAGGGGAGAGTGTCCCGGGGGGAGGGGAGAGTGTCCCGGGGGGAGGGGAGAGTGTCCCGGGGGGAGGGGAGAGTGTCTCGGCGTGAGGGGAGAGTGTCCCGAGGGGAGGGGAGGGGAGAGTGTCCCGGTGGGAGGGGAGAGTGTCCCGGGGGGAAGGGAGAGTGTCCCGGGGGGAGGGGAGAGTGTCCCGAGGGGAGGGGAGAGTGTCCCGGGGGAGGGGAGGGGAGGTTGAGTGTCCCGGCGGGGAGGGGAGGGGAGAGTGAGTGTCCCGGGGGGAGGGGAAGGTGAGTATCCCTGGGGGAGGGGAGGGGAGCGTGAGTGTCCTGGAGGGAGGGGGGGGGAGGGTGATTGTCCCGGTTGGGAGCGGAGGGGAGGGTGAGTGTCGCGGGTGGAGGGGAAGGGGAGTGTCCCAGGGGGGGTAGAGTGTCCCGAGGGGAGGGGAGTGTGTCCCAAGGGGAGGGGTGGGGTGAGTGTCCCGGGGGGAGGGGAGGGGAGAGTGTCCGGGGGGAGGGGAGAGTGTCCCGAGGGGAGGGGAGGGGAGGGGAGAGTGTCCCGGGAGGAGGGGAGGGGAGGGGAGAGTGTCCCGGGGGGAGGGGAGGCGAGAGTGTCCCGGGGGGAGGGGAGGGGAGAATGTCTCGGGGGGAGTGGAGAGTATCTCGGGCGGAGGGGAGAGTGTCTCGGGGGGAGGGGAGAGTGTCTCGGGGGGAGTGGAGAGTGTCTCAGGGGGAGGGGAGGGGAGAGTGTCCCGAGGGGAGTGGAGAGTGTCCCGGGGGAGGGGAGAGTGTCCCGAGGGGAGGGGAGGGGAGGGGAGAGTGTCCCGGGAGGAGGGGAGGGGAGGGGAGAGTGTCCCGGGGGGAGGGGAGGCGAGAGTGTCCCGGGGGGAGGGGAGGGGAGAATGTCTCGGGGGGAGTGGAGAGTATCTCGGGCGGAGGGGAGAGTGTCTCGGGGGGAGGGGAGAGTGTCTCGGGGGGAGGGGAGAAGGTCTCGGGGAGAGGGGACATTGTCTCAGATGGAGGGTAGTGTCTCAGGGGGAGGGGAGAGTGTCTCAGGGGGAGGGGAGAGTGTCTCGGGGGAGGGGAGGGGAGAGTGTCCCGAGGGGAGTGGAGAGTGTCCCGGGGGGAGGGGAGAGTGTACCGGCGGCAGGGGAGAGTCTCCCGAGTGGAGGGGAGAGTGTCCCAGCGGGAGGGGAGAGTGTCCCGGGGGGAGGGGAGGGGAGAGTGTACCGAGGGGAGGGGAGGGGAGAGTGTCCCGAGGGGAGGGGAGCGGAGACTGTCCCGAGGGGAGGGGAGGGGTGAGTGTCCCGAGGGGAGAGGACAGTGTGCCAGGGGGAGGGGAGGGGAGAGTGTCCCAGGGGGAGGAATGAGTGTCTCGGGGGGAGGGGAGAGTGTCCCGGGAGGAGGGGAGAGTGTCCCAGGGGGAGGGGAGAGTGTCCCGGGAGGAGGGGAGAGTGTCCCGGCGGGAAGGGAGAGTGTCCCGGGGGGAGGGGAGAGTGTCTCGGGGGGTGGGGAGAGTGGCCAGAGGGGAGGGGAGGGGAGAGTGTCCCGGTGGGATGAGAGAGTGTCCCGGGGGGGAGGGGAGAGTGTCCCGGTGGGATGAGAGAGTGTCTCGGGGGGAGGGGAGAGTGTCCCGGAGGGAAGGGAGGGAGTCCCGTGGGGAGCGGAGAGTGTCCCGAGGGGAGGGGAGAGTGTCTCAGGTGGAGGGGAGAGTGTCCCGGTGGGAGGGGAGAGTGTCCCGGGGGAAGGGGAGGGGAGGGGAGAGTGTCCCGGGGGAGGGGAGAGTGTCTCAGGGGAGGGGAGAGTGTCCCGGGGGGAGGGGAGATTGTCTCAGGGGGAGGGCAGAGAATTCCCAGGGGGAGGGGAGAGTGTTCCAAGGGGAGGGGAGAGTGTCCCGAGGGGAGGGGAGTGTGTCCCAGGCGGGGGGGGGGGACGGTCCCGGGGGGAGGGGAGAGTGTCCCGGTGGGAGGGGAGAGTGTCCCGGGGGGAGGGGAGAGTGTCCCGGGGGGAGGGGAGGGGAGAGTGACCCGGGGGGAGGGGAGAGTGTCCCGGGGATAGGGGAGAGTGTCCCGAGGGGAGGGGAGACTGTCCCAGGGGGTGGGGAGAGTGTCCCGGGTGGAGGGGAGGGGAGTGTCCCGAGGGGAGGGGAGGGGAGGGGAGGGGAGGGGAGAGTGTCCCAGGGGGAGGGAGAGTGTCCCGGGGGAAGGGGAGGGTGTCTCAGGGGGAGTGGAGAGTGTCCCGAGGGGAGGGGAGAGTGTCCCGAGGGGAGGGGAGAGTGTCTTGGGGGGAGGGGAGAGTTTCTCGGGGGGAGGGGATAGTGTCTCGGGGGGAAGGGAGAGTGTCTCGGGGGGAGGGGACAGTGTCCGGAGGGGAGGGGAGAGTGTCCCGGGGGGAGGGGAGAGTGCCTCAGGGCGAGGGGAGAGTGTCTCGGTGGGAGGAGAGAGTATCTCGGGGGGAGGGGAGAGTGTCTCGGGGGGAGAGGAGAGTGACCCGGGGGGAGCGGAGAGAGTCCCAGGGGGAGGGGAGAGTGTCCCAGGGGGAGGGGAGGGGAGAGTGTCCCGGGGGGAGGGGAGTGTGTCCCGGGGGGAGGGGAGAGTGTCCCGGGGGGAATGGAGAGTCTCCCGAGGGAGGGGAGGGGAGAGTGTCCCGGGGGGAGGGGAGAGTGTCCCGGGGGGAAGGGAGAGTGTCCCGGGGGGAGGGGAGAGTGTCCCGGGGGGAAGGGAGAGTGTCTCGGCGTGAGGGGAGAGTGTCCCGAGGGGAGGGGAGGGGAGAGTGTCCCGGTGGGAGGGGAGAGTGTCCCGGGGGGAGGGGAGAGTGTCCCGGGGGGAGGGGAGAGTGTCCCGGGGGGAATGGAGAGTCTCCCGAGGGAGGGGAGGGGAGAGTGTCCCAGGGGGAGGGGAGAGTGTCCCGAGGGGAGGGGAGTGTGTCTCTGGGGGAGGGGAGAGTGTCCCGGGGGGAGGGGAGAGTGTCCCCGGGGGAGGGGACGGGAGAGTGTTCCAGGGGGAGGGGAGGGGAGAGTGTCCCAGGGGGAGGGGAGGGGAGAGTGTCTCAGTGGGAGGGGAGAGAGTCCCAGGGGGAAGGGAGGGGAGAGTGTCCCGGGTGGAGGGGAGAGTGTCCCGGGGAGAGGGGAGAGTGTCCCGAGGGGAGGGGAGGGGAGAGTGTCCCAGGGCGAGGGGAGAGTGTCCCGGGGGGAGGGGAGGGGAGAATGTCCGGAGGGGAGGGGAGAGGAGGGGAGGGGAGAGTGTCGCGGGGGAGGGGAGAGTGTCTCGTGGGGAGGGGAGAGTGTCCCGAGGGGAGGGGAGGGGAGAGTGTCCCGGGGGGAGGGGAGAGTGTCCCGGGGGGAGGGGAGAGTGTCCCGGGGGGAGGGGAGAGTGTCTCGGCGTGAGGGGAGAGTGTCCCGAGGGGAGGGGAGGGGAGAGTGTCCCGGTGGGAGGGGAGAGTGTCCCGGGGGGAAGGGAGAGTGTCCCGGGGGGAGGGGAGAGTGTCCCGAGGGGAGGGGAGAGTGTCCCGGGGGAGGGGAGGGGAGGGTGAGTGTCCCGGGGGGAGGGGAGACTGAGTGTCCCGGCGGGGAGGGGAGGGCAGAGTGAGTGTCCCGGGGGGAGGGGAAGGTGAGTATCCCTGGGGGAGGGGAGGGGAGCGTGAGTGTCCTGGAGGGAGGGGGGGGGAGGGTGAGTGTCCCGGTTGGGAGCGGAGGGGAGGGTGAGTGTCGCGGGTGGAGGGGAAGGGGAGTGTCCCAGGGGGGGTAGAGTGTCCCGAGGGGAGGGGAGTGTGTCCCAAGGGGAGGGGTGGGGTGAGTGTCCCGGGGGGAGGGGAGGGGAGAGTGTCCGGGGGGAGGGGAGAGTGTCCCGAGGGGAGGGGAGGGGAGGGGAGAGTGTCCCGGGAGGAGGGGAGGGGAGGGGAGAGTGTCCTGGGGGGAGGGGAGGCGAGAGTGTCCCGGGGGGAGGGGAGGGGAGAATGTCTCGGGGGGAGTGGAGAGTATCTCGGGCGGAGGGGAGAGTGTCTCGGGGGGAGGGGAGAGTGTCTCGGGGGGAGGGGAGAGTGTCTCGGGGGGAGGGGAGAGTGTCTCGGGGCGAGGGGAGAGTGTCTCGGGGGGAGGGGAGAAGGTCTCGGGGGAGGGGAGGGGAGAGTGTCCCGAGGGGAGTGGAGAGTGTCCCGGGGGGAGGGGAGAGTGTACCGGCGGCAGGGGAGAGTCTCCCGAGTGGAGGGGAGAGTGTCCCAGCGGGAGGGGAGAGTGTCCCGGGGGGAGGGGAGGGGAGAGTGTACCGAGGGGAGGGGAGGGGAGAGTGTCCCGAGGGGAGGGGAGCGGAGACTGTCCCGAGGGGAGGGGAGGGGTGAGTGTCCTGAGGGGAGAGGACAGTGTGCCAGGGGGAGGGGAGGGGAGAGTGTCCCAGGGGGAGGAATGAGTGTCTCGGGGGGAGGGGAGAGTGTCCCGGGAGGAGGGGAGAGTGTCCCAGGGGGAGGGGAGAGTGTCCCGAGAGGAGGGGAGAGTGTCCCGGCGGGAAGGGAGAGTGTCCCGGGGGGAGGGGAGAGTGTCTCGGGGGGTGGGGAGAGTGGCCAGAGGGGAGGGGAGGGGAGAGTGTCCCGGTGGGATGAGAGAGTGTCCCGGGGGGGAGGGGAGAGTGTCCCGGAGGGAAGGGAGGGAGTCCCGTGGGGAGCGGAGAGTGTCCCGAGGGGAGGGGAGAGTGTCTCAGGTGGAGGGGAGAGTGTCCCGGTGGGAGGGGAGAGTGTCCCGGGGGAAGGGGAGGGGAGGGGAGAGTGTCCCGGGGGAGGGGAGAGTGTCTCAGGGGGAGGGCAGAGAATTCCCAGGGGGAGGGGAGAGTGTTCCAAGGGGAGGGGAGAGTGTCCCGAGGGGAGGGGAGTGTGTCCCAGGCGGGGGGGGGGGACGGTCCCGGGGGGAGGGGAGAGTGTCCCGGTGGGAGGGGAGAGTGTCCCGGGGGGAGTGGAGAGTGTCCCGGGGGGAGGGGAGAGTGTCCCGGGGGGAGGGGAGGGGAGAGTGACCCGGGGGGAGGGGAGAGTGTCCCGGGGGGAGGGGAGGGGAGAGTGACCCGGGGGGAGGGGAGAGTGTCCCGGGGATAGGGGAGAGTGTCCCGAGGGGAGGGGAGGGGAGACTGTCCCAGGGGGTGGGGAGAGAGTCCCGGGTGGAGGGGAGGGGAGTGTCCCGAGGGGAGGGGAGGGGAGGGGAGGGGAGAGTGTCCCAGGGGGAGGGAGAGTGTCCCGGGGGAAGGGGAGGGTGTCTCAGGGGGAGTGGAGAGTGTCCCGAGGGGAGGGGAGAGTGTCCCGAGGGGAGGGGAGAGTGTCTTGGGGGGAGGGGAGAGTTTCTCGGGGGGAGGGGATAGTGTCTCGCGGGGAGGGGAGAGTGTCTCGGGGGGAAGGGAGAGTGTCTCGGGGGGAGGGGACAGTGTCCGGAGGGGAGGGGAGAGTGTCCCGGGGGGAGGGGAGAGTGCCTCAGGGGGAGGGGAGAGTGTCCCGGGGGGAGGAGAGAGTATCTCGGGGGGAGGGGAGAGTGTCTCGGGGGGAGAGGAGAGTGACCCGGGGGGAGCGGAGAGAGTCCCAGGGGGAGGGGAGAGTGTCCCAGGGGGAGGGGAGGGGAGAGTGTCCCGGGGGGAGGGGAGTGTGTCCCGGGGGGAGAGGAGAGTGTCCCGGAGGCAAGGCAGAGTGTCCCGATGGGAGGGGAGTGTGTCTCGGCGGGAGGGGAGAGTGTCCCGGGGGGAGGGGAGAGTGTCCCTGGGGGAGGGGACGGGAGAGTGTCCCACGGGGAGGGGAGGGGAGAGTGTCCCAGGGGGAGGGGAGGGGAGAGTGTCCCAGTGGGAGGGGAGAGAGTCCCAGGGGGAGGGGAGATTGTCCCAGGAGGAGGGGAGGGGAGAGTGTCCCGAGTGGAGGGGAGAGTGTCCCGGGGAGAGTGGAGAGTGTCCCGAGGGGAGGGGAGGTGAGAATGTCCCGAGGGGAGGGGAGGGGAGGGGAGGCGAGAGTGTCGCGGGGGAGGGGAGAGTGTCCCGGGGGGAGGGGAGAGTGTCTCGGGGGGAGGGGAGAGTGTCCCGAGGGGAGGGGAGGGGAGAGTGTCCCGGTGGGAGGGGAGAGTGTCCCGGGGGGAAGGGAGAGTGTCCCGGGGGGAGGGGAGAGTGTCCCGGGGGGAGGGGAGAGTGTCCCGGGGGGAAGGGAGAGTGTCCCGGGGGGAGGGGAGAGTGTCCCAAGGGGAGGGGAGAGTGTCTCGGGGGGAGGGGAGAGTGTCCCGGGGGGAGGGGAGAGTGTCCCGGGGGGAGAGAGTGTCTCAGGGGAGGGGAGAGTGTCCCGGGGGGAGGGAAGGGTGTCTCAGGGGGAGGGGAGAGTGTCCCAGGAGGAGGGGAGGGGAGAGTGTCCCGGGGGGAGGGGAGAGTGTCTCGGGGGGAGGGGAGAGTGTCTCGGTGGGAGGGGAGAGTGTCCCGGGGGGAGGGGAGATTGTCCCGGGGAGAGGGGAGAGGAGGGGAGGAGAGAGTGTCTCAGGGGAGGGGAGAGTGTCCCGGGGTGAGGGGAGGGTGTCTCAGGGGGAGGGGAGAGTGCCCCAGGAGGAGGGGAGGGAAGAGTGTCCCAGGAGGAGGGGAGGGGAGAGTGTCCCGGGGGGAGGGGAGAGTGTCTCAGGGGGAGTGGAGAGTGTCTCAGGGGGACGGGAGAGTGTCTCGGGGGAGGGGAGAGTGTCTCAGATGGAGGGGAGTGTCTCGGGGGGAGGGGGGAGTGTCTCGGGGGAGGGGAGAGTGTCTCAGGGGGAGGGGAGAGTGTCTCAGGGGGAGGGGAGAGTGTCTCGGGGGAGGGGAGAGTGTCTCAGGGGGAGGGGAGAATGTCTCAGGGGAGGGGAGAGTGTCTCAGAGGGAGGGGAGAGTGTCTCGGGGGGAGGGGAGTGTGTCTCGGGGGGCGGGGAGTGGAGAATGTCTCGGGGGGAGTGGAGGGGTCAGTGTCCCGGGGGGAGGGGAGAGTGTCCCGGGGGCAGGGGAGAGTGTCCCGAGTGGAGGGGAGAGTGTCCCGGGGGGAGGGGAGAGTGTCTCAGGGGGAGGTGAGAGTGTCCCAGGGGGAGGGGAGAGTCTCCCGGGGGGAGGGGAGGGGAGAGTGTACCGAGGGGAGGGGAGGGGAGAGTGTCCCGAGGGGAGGGGAGGGGAGAGTGTCCCGGGGGGAGGGGAGGGGTGTGTGTCCCGAGGGGAGATGTCAGTGTGCCAGGGGGAGGGGAGGGGAGAGTGTCCCAGGGGGAGGGGAGAGTGTCCCGGGGGGATGGGAGAGTGTCCCGGGGGGATGGGAGAGTGTCCCGGGGGGAGGGGAGAGTGTCCCGGGGGGAGGAATGAGTGTCTCGGGGTGAGGGGAGAGTGTCCCGGGGGGAGGGGAGAGTGTCCCAGGTGGAGGGGAGAGTGTCCCGAGGAGAGCGGAGAGTGTCCCGGCGGGAGGGGAGAGTGTCCCGGGGGGAGGGGAGAGTGTCTCGGGCGGAGGGGAGAGTGGCCAGAGGGGAGGGGAGGGGAGAGTGTCCCGGGGGGAGGAGAGAGTGTCCCGGGGGTGAGGGGAGAGTGTCCCTGGGGTAGCGGATAGTGTCCCGGAGGGAAGGGAGGGAGTCCCGGGGGGAGGGGAGAGTGTCCCGAGGGGAGGGGAGAGTGTCTCAGGTGGAGGGGAGAGTGTCCCGGGGGGAGGGGAGAGTGTCCCGGTGGAAGGGGAGGGGAGGGGAGAATGTCCCGGGGGGAGGGGAGAGTGTCCCGGGGGGATGGGAGAGTGTCCCGGGGGGAGGGGAGAGTGTCCCGGGGGGAGGAATGAGTGTCTCGGGGTGAGGGGAGAGTGTCCCGGGGGGAGGGGAGAGTGTCCCAGGGGGAGGGGAGAGTGTCCCGAGGAGAGCGGAGAGTGTCCCGGCGGGAGGGGAGAGTGTCCCGGGGGGAGGGGAGAGTGTCTCGGGCGGAGGGGAGAGTGGCCAGAGGGGAGGGGAGGGGAGAGTGTCCCGGGGGGAGGAGAGAGTGTCCCGGGGGTGAGGGGAGAGTGTCCCTGGGGTAGCGGAGAGTGTCCCGGAGGGAAGGGAGGGAGTCCCGGGGGGAGGGGAGAGTGTCCCGAGGGGAGGGGAGAGTGTCTGAGGTGGAGGGGAGAATGTCCCGGGGGGAGGGGAGAGTGTCCCGGTGGAAGGGGAGGGGAGGGGAGAATGTCCCGGGGGGAGGGGAGAGTGTCCCGGGGGGAGGGGAGAGTGTCTCAGGGGGAGGGCAGAGAATTCCCAGGGGGTGGGGAGAGTGTTCCAAGGGGAGGGGAGAGTATCCCGAGGGGAGGGGAGTGTGTCCCGGGGAGAGGGGAGACGGTCCCGGGGGGAGGGGAGAGTGTCCCGGCAGGAGGGGAGAGTGTCCCGGGGGGAGGGGAGAGTGTCCCAGGGGGAGGGGAGGGGAGAGTGTCCCGGGGGGAGGGGAGAGTGTCCCGGGGAGAGGGGAGAGTGTCCCGAGGGGAGGGGAGGGGAGACTGTCCCAGGGGGTGGGGAGAGTGTCCCGGGGGGAGGGGAGGGGAGTGTCCCGAGGGGAGGGGAGGGGAGGGGAGAGGAGGGGAGAGTTTCCCAGGGGGAGAGAAGTGGAGGGGAGAGTGTCTCAGGGGAGGGGAGAGTGTCCCGAGGCGAGGGGAGAGTGTCCTGAGGGGAGGGGATAGTGTCCAGAGGGGAGGTGAGAGTGTCCCGGAGGGAGGGGTGAGTGTCCCGGGGGGAGGGGAGAGTGTCCCGGGGGGAGGGGAGAGTGTCCCGGGGGGAGGGGAGAGTGTCCCGGGGGGAATGGAGAGTCTCCCGAGGGAGGGGAGGGGAGAGTGTCCCAGGGGGAGGGGAGAGTGTCCCGAGGGGAGGGGAGTGTGTCTCTGGGGGAGGGGAGAGTGTCCCGGGGGGAGGGGAGAGTGTCCCCGGGGGAGGGGACGGGAGAGTGTTCCAGGCGGAGGGGAGGGGAGAGTGGCCCAGGGGGAGGGGAGGGGAGAGTGTCCCAGTGGGAGGGGAGAGAGTCCCAGGGGGAAGGGAGGGGAGAGTGTCCCGGGTGGAGGGGAGAGTGTCCCGGGGAGAGGGGAGAGTGTCCCGAGGGGAGGGGAGGGGAGAGTGTCCCAGGGCGAGGGGAGAGTGTCCCGGGGGGAGGGGAGGGGAGAATGTCCGGAGGGGAGGGGAGAGGAGGGGAGGGGAGAGTGTCACGGGGGAGGGGAGAGTTTCTCGTGGGGAGGGGAGAGTGTCCCGAGGGGAGGGGAGGGGAGAGTGTCCCGGGGGGAGGGGAGAGTGTCCCGGGGGGAAGGGAGAGTGTCTCGGCGTGAGGCGAGAGTGTCCCGAGGGGAGGGGAGGGGAGAGTGTCCCGGTGGGAGGGGAGAGTGTCTCAGGGGGAGGGGAGAATGTCTCAGGGGGAGGGGAGAGTGTCCCGGGGGGAGGGGAGAGTGTCCCGGGGGGAGGGGAGAGTGTCCCGGGGGGAATGGAGAGTCTCCCGAGGGAGGGGAGGGGAGAGTGTCCCAGGGGGAGGGGAGAGTGTCCCGAGGGGAGGGGAGTGTGTCTCTGGGGGAGGGGAGAGTGTCCCGGGGGGAGGGGAGAGTGTCCCCGGGGGAGGGGACGGGAGAGTGTTCCAGGGGGAGGGGAGGTGAGAGTGTCCCAGGGGGAGGGGAGGGGAGAGTGTCCCAGTGGGAGGGGAGAGAGTCCCAGGGGGAGGGGAGGGGAGAATGTCCCAGGGCGAGGGGAGAGTGTCCCGGGTGGAGGGGAGAGTGTCCCGGGGAGAGGGGAGAGTGTCCCGAGGGGAGGGGAGGGGAGAGTGTCCCAGGGCGAGGGGAGAGTGTCCCGGGGGGAGGGGAGGGGAGAATGTCCGGAGGGGAGGGGAGAGGAGGGGAGGGGAGAGTGTCGCGGGGGAGGGGAGAGTGTCTCGGGGGGAGGGGAGAGTGTCCCGAGGGGAGGGGAGGGGAGAGTGTCCCGGTGGGAGGGGAGAGTGTCCCGGGGGGAGGGGAGAGTGTCCCGGGGGGAAGGGAGAGTGTCCCGGGGGGAGGGGAGAGTGTCCCGAGGGGAGGGGAGAGTGTCCCGGGGGAGGGGAGGGGAGGGTGAGTGTCCCGGGGGGAGGGGAGGTTGAGTGTCCCGGCGGGGAGGGGAGGGGAGAGTGAGTGTCCCGGGGGGAGGGGAAGGTGAGTATCCCTGGGGGAGGGGAGGGGAGCGTGAGTGTCCTGGAGGGAGGGGGGGGGAGGGTGAGTGTCCCGGTTGGGAGCGGAGGGGAGGGTGAGTGTCGCGGGTGGAGGGGAAGGGGAGTGTCCCAGGGGGGGTAGAGTGTCCCGAGGGGAGGGGAGTGTGTCCCAAGGGGAGGGGTGGGGTGAGTGTCCCGGGGGGAGGGGAGGGGAGAGTGTCCGGGGCGAGGGGAGAGTGTCCCGAGGGGAGGGGAGGGGAGGGGAGAGTGTCCCGGGAGGAGGGGAGGGGAGGGGAGAGTGTCCCGGGGGGAGGGGAGGGGAGAATGTCTCGGGGGGAGTGGAGAGTATCTCGGGCGGAGGGGAGAGTGTCTCGGGGGGAGGGGAGAGTGTCTCGGGGGGAGGGGAGAAGGTCTCGGGGAGAGGGGACATTGTCTCAGATGGAGGGGAGTGTCTCGGGGGGAGGGGAGAGTGTCTCGGGGGGAGGGGAGAGTGTCTCAGGGGGAGGGGAGAGTGTCTCGGGGGAGTGGAGGGGAGAGTGTCCCGAGGGGAGTGGAGAGTGTCCCGGGGGGAGGGGAGAGTGTACCGGCGGCAGGGGAGAGTCTCCCGAGTGGAGGGGAGAGTGTCCCAGCGGGAGGGGAGAGTGTCCCGGGGGGAGGGGAGGGGAGAGTGTACCGAGGGGAGGGGAGGGGAGAGTGTCCCGAGGGGAGGGGAGCGGAGACTGTCCCGAGGGGAGGGGAGGGGTGAGTGTCCTGAGGGGAGAGGACAGTGTGCCAGGGGGAGGGGAGGGGAGAGTGTCCCAGGGGGAGGAATGAGTGTCTCGGGGGGAGGGGAGAGTGTCCCGGGAGGAGGGGAGAGTGTCCCAGGGGGAGGGGAGAGTGTCCCGAGAGGAGGGGAGAGTGTCCCGGCGGGAAGGGAGAGTGTCCCGGGGGGAGGGGAGAGTGTCTCGGGGGGAGGGGAGAGTGGCCAGAGGGGAGGGGAGGGGAGAGTGTCCCGGAGGGAAGGGAGGGAGTCCCGTGGGGAGCGGAGAGTGTCCCTGGGGTAGGGGAGAGTGTCCCGAGGGGAGGGGAGAGTGTCTCAGGTGGAGGGGAGAGTGTCCCGGTGGGAGGGGAGAGTGTCCCGGGGGAAGGGGAGGGGAGGGGAGAGTGTCCCGGGGGAGGGGAGAGTGTCTCAGGGGAGGGGAGAGTGTCCCGGGGGGAGGGGAGATTGTCTCAGGGGGAGGGCAGAGAATTCCCAGGGGGAGGGGAGAGTGTTCCAAGGGGAGGGGAGAGTGTCCCGAGGGGAGGGGAGTGTGTCCCAGGCGGGGGGGGGGGGACGGTCCCGGGGGGAGGGTAGAGTGTCCCGGGGGGAGGGGAGAGTGTCCCGGGGCGAGGGGAGGGGAGAGTGACCCGGGGGGAGGGGAGAGTGTCCCGGGGATAGGGGAGAGTGTCCCGAGGGGAGGGGAGGGGAGACTGTCCCAGGGGGTGGGGAGAATGTCCCGGGGGAAGGGGAGGGTGTCTCAGGGGGAGTGGAGAGTGTCCCGAGGGGAGGGGAGAGTGTCCCGAGGGGAGGGGAGAGTGTCCCGAGGGGAGGGGAGAGTGTCTTGGGGGGAGGGGAGAGTTTCTCGGGGGGAGGGGATAGTGTCTCGCGGGGAGGGGAGAGTGTCTCGGGGGGAAGGGAGAGTGTCTCGGGGGGAGGGGACAGTGTCCGGAGGGGAGGGGAGAGTGTCTCGGGAGGAGAGGAGAGTGACCCGGGGGGAGCGGAGAGAGTCCCAGGGGGAGGGGAGAGTGTCCCAGGGGGAGGGGAGGGGAGAGTATCCCGGGGGGAGGGGAGTGTGTCCCGGGGGGCGAGGAGAGTGTCCCGGAGGCAAGGCAGAGTGTCCCGATGGGAGGGGAGTGTGTCTCGGCGGGAGGGGAGAGTGTCCCGTGGGGAGGGGAGAGTGTCCCTGGGGGAGGGGACGGGAGAGTGTCCCACGGGGAGGGGAGGGGAGAGTGTCCCAGTGGGAGGGGAGAGAGTCCCAGGGGGAGGGGAGAGAGTCCCAGGGGGAGGGGAGATTGTCCCAGGAGGAGGGGAGGGGAGAGTGTCCCAGGGGGAGGGGAGAGTGTCCCTGGGGGAGTGGACGGGAGAGTGTCCCAGGGGGAGGGGAGGGGAGAGTGTCCCAGGGGGAGGGGAGGGGAGAGTGTCCCAGTGGGAGGGGAGAGAGTCCCAGGGGGAGGGGAGATTGTCCCAGGAGGAGGGGAGGGGAGAGTGTCCCGAGTGGAGGGGTGAGTGTCCCGGGGAGAGTGGAGAGTGTCCCGAGGGGAGGGGAGGTGAGAATGTCCCGAGGGGAGGGGAGGGGAGGGGAGTCGAGAGTGTCGCGGGGGAGGGGAGAGTGTCCCGGGGGGAGGGGAGAGTGTCTCGGGGGGAGGGGAGAGAGTCCCGAGGGGAGGGGAGGGGAGAGTGTCCCGGTGGGAGGGGAGAGTGTCCCGGGGGGAGGGGAGAGTGTCCCGGGGGGAAGGGAGAGTGTCCCGGGGGGAGGGGAGAGTGTCCCGAGGGGAGGGGAGAGTGTCTCGGGGGGAGGGGAGAGTGTCCCGGGGGGAGGGGAGAGTGTCCCGGGGGGAGGGAGTGTCTCAGGGGAGGGGAGAGTGTCCCGGGGGGAGGGAAGGGTGTCTCAGGGGGAGGGGAGAGTGTCCCAGGAGGAGGGGAGGGGAGAGTGTCCCGGGGGGAGGGGAGAGTGTCCCGGGGGGAGGGGAGAGTGTCTCGGTGGGAGGGGAGAGTGTCCCGGGGGGAGGGGAGATTGTCCCGGGGAGAGGGGAGAGGAGGGGAGGAGAGAGTGTCTCAGGGGAGGGGAGAGTGTCCCGGGGGGAGGGGAGGGTGTCTCAGGGGGAGGGGAGAGTGCCCCAGGAGGAGGGGAGGGGAGAGTGTCCCAGGAGGAGGGGAGGGGAGAGTGTCCCGGGGGATGGGAGAGTGTCTCAGGGGGAGGGGAGAGTGTCTCGGGGGAGGGGAGAGTGTCTCAGGGGGAGGGGAGAATGTCTCAGGGGAGGGGAGAGTGTCTCGGGGGGAGGGGAGAGTGTCTCGGGGGGAGGGGAGAGTGTCTCGGGGGGCGGGGAGTGGAGAATGTCTCGGGGGGAGTGGAGGGGTCAGTGTCTCGGGGGGAGGGGAGGGGAGCGTGTCCCGGGGGGAGGGGAGAGTGTTCCGAGGGGAGGGGAGAGTGTCCCAGGGGGAGGTTAGGGAGAGTGTCCCGAGGGGAGGGGAGAGTGTCCCGAGGGGAGTGGAGAGTGTCCCAGGGGGAGGGGCGGAGAGAGTGTCCCGGGGGGAGGGGAGAGTGTCCCGGGGGCAGGGGAGAGTGTCCCGGGGGGAGGGGAGAGTGTCCCGGGGGGAGGGGAGAGTGTCTCAGGGGGAGGTGAGAGTGTCCCAGGGGGAGGGGAGAGTCTCCCGGGGGGAGGGGAGGGGTGTGTGTCCCGAGGGGAGAGGACAGTGTGCCAGGGGGAGGGGAGGGGAGAGTGTCCCAGGGGGACTGGCGTAAAAATAAAAAGGGGAAGGTGGCTCAACTGTGGCTATCGAGGGAAATCAGGGATAGTATTAAAGCCAAGGAAGTGGCATACAAATTGGCCAGAAATAGCAGCGAACCTGGGGACTGGGAAAAATTTAGAACTCAGCAGAGGAGGACAAAGGGTTTGATTAGGACAGGGAAAATGGAGTACGAGAAGAAGCTTGCAGGGAACATTAAGGCGGATTGCAAAAGTTTCTATAGGTATGTAAAGAGAAAAAGGTTAGTAAAGACAAACGTAGGTCCCCTGCAGTCAGAATCAGGGGAAGTCATAACGGGGAACAAAGAAATGGCCGACCAATTGAACAAGTACTTTGGTTCGGTATTCACTAAGGAGGATACAAACAACCTTCCGGATATAAAAGGGGTCAGAGGGTCTAGTAAGGAAGAGGAACTGAGGGAAATCTTTATTAGTCGGGAAATTGTGTTGGGGAAATTGATGGGATTGAAGGCAGATAAATCCCCAGGGCCTGATGGATTGCATCCCAGAGTACTTAAGGAGGTGGCCTTGGAAATAGCGGATGCATTGACAGTCATTTTCCAACATTCCATTGACTCTGGATCAGTTCCTATGGAGTGGAGGGTAGCCAATGTAACCCCACTTTTTAAAAAAGGAGGGAGAGAGAAAACAGGGAATTATAGACCGGTCAGCCTGACCTCAGTAGTGGGTAAAATGATGGAATCAATTATTAAGGATGTCATAGCAGTGCATCTGGAAAATGGTGACATGATAGGTCCAAGTCAGCATGGATTTGTGAAAGGGAAATCATGCTTGACAAATCTTCTGGAATTTTTTGAGGATGTTTCCAGTAAAGTGGACAAAGGAGAACCAGTTGATGTGGTATATTTGGACTTTCAGAAGGCTTTCGACAAGGTCCCACACAAGAGATTAATGTGCAAAGTTAAAGCACATGGGATTGGGGGTAGTGTACTGACATGGATTGAGAACTGGTTGTCAGACAGGAAGCAAAGAGTAGGAGTAAATGGGTACTTTTCAGAATGGCAGGCAGTGACTAGTGGAGTGCCGCAAGGTTCTGTGCTGGGGCCCCAGCTGTTTACATTGTACATTAATGATTTAGACGAGGGGATTAAATGCAGTATCTCCAAATTTGCGGATGACACTAAGTTGGGTGGCAGTGTGAGCTGCGAGGAGGATGCTATTAGGCTGCAGAGTGACTTGGATAGGTTAGGTGAGTGGGCAAATGCATGGCAGATGAAGTATAATGTGGATAAATGTGAGGTTATCCACTTTGGTGGTAAAAACAGAGAGACAGACTATTATCTGAATGGTGACAGATTAGGAAAAGGGAAGGTGCAACGAGACCTGGGTGTCATGGTACATCAGTCATTGAAGGTTAGCATGCAGGTACAGCAGGCGGTTAAGAAAGCAAATGGCATGTTGGCCTTCATAGCGAGGGGATTTGAATACAGGGGCAGGGAGGTGTTGCTACAGTTGTACAGGGCCTTGGTGAGGCCACACCTGGAATATTGTGTACAGTTTTGGTCTCCTAACTTGAGGAAGGACATTCTTGCTATTGAGGGAGTGCAGCGAAGGTTCACCAGACTGATTCCCGGGATGGCGGGACTGACCTATCAAGAAAGATTGGATCAATTGGGCTTGTATTCACTGGAGTTCAGAAGAATGAGAGGGGATCTCATAGAAACGTTTAAAATTCTGACGGGTTTAGACAGGTTAGATGCAGGAAGAATGTTCCCAATGTTGGGGAAGTCCAGAACCAGGGGTCACAGTCTGAGGATAAGGGGTAAGCCATTTAGGACCGAGATGAGGAGAAACTTCTTCACCCAGAGAGTGGTGAACCTGTGGAATTCTCTACCACAGAGAGTTGTTGAGGCCAATTTACTAAATATATTCAAAAAGGAGTTAGATGAAGTCCTTACTACTCGGGGGATCAAGGGTTATGGCCAGAAAGCAGGAAGGGGGTAATGAAGTTTCATGTTCAGCCATGAACTCATTGAATGGCGGTGCAGGCTAGAAGGGCTGAATGGCCTGCTCCTGCACCTATTTTCTATGTTTCTATGTTTCTATGTCTCGGGGTGAGGGGAGAGTGTCCCAGGGGGAGGGGAGAGTGTCCCAGGGGGAGGGGAGAGTGTCCCGAGGAGAGCGGAGAGTGTCCCGGCGGGAGGGGAGAGTGTCCCGGGGGGAGGGGAGAGTGTCTCGGGCGGAGGGGAGAGTGGCCAGAGGGGAGGGGAGGGGAGAGTGTCCCGGGGGGAGGAGAGAGTGTCCCGGGGGTGAGGGGAGAGTGTCCCTGGGGTAGCGGAGAGTCTTCCGGGGGGAGGGGAATGTGTCTCATGTGGAGGGGAGAGTGTCCCGGGGGGAGGGGAGAGTGTCCCGGTGGAAGGGGAGGGGAGGGGAGAGTGTCCCGGGGGGAGGGGAGAGTGTCCCGGGGGGAGGGGAGAGTGTCTCAGGGGGAGGGCAGAGAATTCCCAGGGGGTGGGGAGAGTGTTCCAAGGGGAGGGGAGAGTATCCCGAGGGGAGGGGAGTGTGTCCCGGGGAGAGGGGAGACGGTCCCGGGGGGAGGGGAGAGTGTCCCGGCAGGAGGGGAGAGTGTCCCGGGGGGAGGGGAGAGTGTCCCAGGGGGAGGGGAGGGGAGAGTGTCCCGGGGGGAGGGGAGAGTGTCCCGGGGAGAGGGGAGAGTGTCCCGAGGGGAGGGGAGGGGAGACTGTCCCAGGGGGTGGGGAGAGTGTCCCGGGGGGAGGGGAGTGGAGTGTCCCGAGGGGAGGGGAGGGGAGGGGAGGGGAGGGGAGAGTTTCCCAGGGGGAGGGAAGTGGAGGGGAGAGTGTCTCAGGGGAGGGGAGAGTGTCCCGAGGCGAGGGGAGAGTGTCCTGAGGGGAGGGGATAGTGTCCAGAGGGGAGGTGAGAGTGTCCCGGAGGGAGGGGTGAGTGTCCCGGGGGGAGGGGAGAGTGTCCCGGGGGGAGGGGAGAGTGTCCCGGGGGGAGGGGAGAGTGTCCCGGGGGGAATGGAGAGTCTCCCGAGGGAGGGGAGGGGAGAGTGTCCCAGGGGGAGGGGAGAGTGTCCCGAGGGGAGGGGAGTGTGTCTCTGGGGGAGGGGAGAGTGTCCCGGGGGGAGGGGAGAGTGTCCCCGGGGGAGGGGACGGGAGAGTGTTCCGGGGGAGGGGAGGGGAGAGTGGCCCAGGGGGAGGGGAGGGGAGAGTGTCCCAGTGGGAGGGGAGAGAGTCCCAGGGGGAAGGGAGGGGAGAGTGTCCCGGGTGGAGGGGAGAGTGTCCCGGGGAGAGGGGAGAGTGTCCCGAGGGGAGGGGAGGGGAGAGTGTCCCAGGGCGAGGGGAGAGTGTCCCGGGGGGAGGGGAGGGGAGAATGTCCGGAGGGGAGGGGAGAGGAGGGGAGGGGAGAGTGTCGCGGGGGAGGGGAGAGTGTCTCGTGGGGAGGGGAGAGTGTCCCGAGGGGAGGGGAGGGGAGAGTGTCCCGGTGGGAGGGGAGAGTGTCCCGGGGGGAGGGGAGAGTGTCCCGGGGGGAAGGGAGAGTGTCCCGGGGGGAGGGGAGAGTGTCCCGGGGGGAGGGGAGAGTGTCCCGGGGGGAGGGGAGAGTGTCTCGGCATGAGGGGAGAGTGTCCCGAGGGGAGGGGAGGGGAGAGTGTCCCGGTGGGAGGGGAGAGTGTCCAGGGGGGAGGGGAGAGTGTCCCGGGGGGAGGGGAGAGTGTCCCGGGGGGAATGGAGAGTCTCCCGAGGGAGGGGAGGGGAGAGTGTCCCAGGGGGAGGGGAGAGTGTCCCGAGGGGAGGGGAGTGTGTCTCTGGGGGAGGGGAGAGTGTCCCGGGGGGAGGGGAGAGTGTCCCCGGGGGAGGGGAGGGGAGAGTGTCCCAGTGGGAGGGGAGAGAGTCCCAGGGGGAAGGGAGGGGAGAGTGTCCCGGGTGGAGGGGAGAGTGTCCCGGGGAGAGGGGAGAGTGTCCCGAGGGGAGGAGAGGGGAGAGTGTCCCAGGGCGAGGGGAGAGTGTCCCGGGGGAGGGGAGGGGAGAATGTCCGGAGGGGAGGGGAGAGGAGGGGAGGGGAGAGTGTCGCGGGGGAGGGGAGAGTGTCTCGTGGGGAGGGGAGAGTGTCCCGAGGGGAGGGGAGGGGAGAGTGTCCCGGGGGGAGGGGAGAGTGTCCCGGGGGGAGGGGAGAGTGTCCCGGGGGGAGGGGAGAGTGTCTCGGCGTGAGGGGAGAGTGTCCCGAGGGGAGGGGAGGGGAGAGTGTCCCGGTGGGAGGGGAGAGTGTCCCGGGGGGAGGGGAGAGTGTCCCGGGGGGAAGGGAGAGTGTCCCGGGGGGAAGGGAGAGTGTCCCGGGGGGAAGGGAGAGTGTCCCGGGGGGAAGCGAGAGTGTCCCGGGGGGAGGGGAGGGGAGGGTGAGTGTCCCGGGGGGAGGGGAGACTGAGTGTCCCGGCGGGGAGGGGAGGGGAGAGTGAGTGTCCCGGGGGGAGGGGAAGGTGAGTATCCCTGGGGGAGGGGAGGGGAGCGTGAGTGTCCTGGAGGGAGGGGAGGGGGGGGTGATTGTCCCGGTTGGGAGCGGAGGGGAGGGTGAGTGTCGCGGGTGGAGGGGAAGGGGAGTGTCCCAGGGGGGGTAGAGTGTCCCGAGGGGAGGGGAGTGTGTCCCAAGGGGAGGGGTGGGGTGAGTGTCCCGGGGAAAGGGGAGGGGAGAGTGTCCGGGGGGAGGGGAGAGTGTCCCGAGGGGAGGGGAGGGGAGGGGAGAGTGTCCCGGGAGGAGGGGAGGGGAGGGGAGAGTGTCCCGGGGGGAGGGGAGGCGAGAGTGTCCCGGGGGGAGGGGAGGGGAGAATGTCTCGGGGGGAGTGGAGAGTATCTCGGGCGGAGGGGAGAGTGTCTCGGGGGGAGGGGAGAGTGTCTCGGGGGGGAGGGGAGAATGTCTCGGGGAGAGGGGACATTGTCTCAGATGGAGGGGAGTGTCTCGGGGGGAGGGGAGAGTGTCTCGGGGGAGGGGAGAGTGTCTCAGGGGGAGGGGAGAGTGTCTCAGGGGAGGGGAGGGGAGAGTGTCTCGGGGGAGGGGAGGGGAGAGTGTCCCGAGGGGAGTGGAGAGTGTCCCGGGGGGAGGGGAGAGTGTACCGGCGGCAGGGGAGAGTCTCCCGAGTGGAGGGGAGAGTGTCCCAGCGGGAGGGGAGAGTGTCCCGGGGGGAGGGGAGGGGAGAGTGTACCGAGGGGAGGGGAGGGGAGAGTGTCCCGAGGGGAGGGGAGCGGAGACTGTCCCGAGGGGAGGGGAGGGGTGAGTGTCCCGAGGGGAGAGGACAGTGTGCCAGGGGGAGGGGAGGGGAGAGTGTCCCAGGGGGAGGAATGAGTGTCTCGGGGGGAGGGGAGAGTGTCCCGGGAGGAGGGGAGAGTGTCCCAGGGGGAGGGGAGAGTGTCCCGAGAGGAGGGGAGAGTGTCCCGGCGGGAAGGGAGAGTGTCCCGGGGGGAGGGGAGAGTGTCTCGGGGGGAGGGGAGAGTGGCCAGAGGGGAGGGGAGGGGAGAGTGTCCCGGTGGGATGAGAGAGAGTCCCGGGGGGGAGGGGAGAGTGTCCCGGAGGGAAGGGAGGGAGTCCCGTGGGGAGCGGAGAGTGTCCCGAGGGGAGGGGAGAGTGTCTCAGGTGGAGGGGAGAGTGTCCCGGTGGGAGGGGAGAGTGTCCCGGGGGAAGGGGAGGGGAGGGGAGAGTGTCCCGGGGGAGGGGAGAGTGTCTCAGGGGAGGGGAGAGTGTCCCGGGGGGAGGGGAGATTGTCTCAGGGGGAGGGCAGAGAATTCCCAGGGGGAGGGGAGAGTGTTCCAAGGGGAGGGGAGAGTGTCCCGAGGGGAGGGGAGTGTGTCCCGGGGGGAGGGGAGAGTGTCCCGGGGGGAGGGGAGAGTGTCCCGGGGGGAGGGGAGGGGAGAGTGACCCGGGGGGAGGGGAGAGTGTCCCGGGTGGAGGGGAGGGGAGTGTCCCGAGGGGAGGGGAGGGGAGGGGAGGGGAGGGGAGAGTGTCCCAGTGGGAGGGAGAGTGTCCCGGGGGAAGGGGAGGGTGTCTCAGGGGGAGTGGAGAGTGTCCCGAGGGGAGGGGAGAGTGTCCCGAGGGGAGGGGAGAGTGTCTTGGGGGGAGGGGAGAGTTTCTCGGGGGGAGGGGATAGTGTCTCGCGGGGAGGGGAGAGTGTCTCGGGGGAAGGGAGAGTGTCTCGGGGGGAGGGGACAGTGTCCGGAGGGGAGGGGAGAGTGTCCCGGGGGGAGGGGAGAGTGCCTCAGGGGGAGGAGAGAGTATCTCGGGGGGAGGGGAGAGTGTCTCGGGGGGAGAGGAGAGTGACCCGGGGGGAGCGGAGAGAGTCCCAGGGGGAGGGGAGAGTGTCCCAGGGGGAGGGGAGGGGAGAGTGTCCCGGGGGGAGGGGAGTGTGTACCGGGGGGAGAGGAGAGTGTCCCGGAGGCAAGGCAGAATGTCCCGATGGGAGGGGAGTATGTCTCGGCGGGAGGGGAGAGTGTCCCGGGGGGAGGGGAGAGTGTCCCTGGGGGAGGGGACGGGAGAGTGTCCCACGGGGAGGGGAGGGGAGAGTGTCCCAGGGGGAGGGGAGGGGAGAGTGTCCCAGTGGGAGGGGAGAGAGTCCCAGGGGGAGGGGAGATTGTCCCAGGAGGAGGGGAGGGGAGAGTGTCCCGAGTGGAGGGGAGAGTGTCCCGGGGAGAGTGGAGAGTGTCCCGAGGGGAGGGGAGGTGAGAATGTCCCGAGGGGAGGGGAGGGGAGGGGAGGCGAGAGTGTCGCGGGGGAGGGGAGAGTGTCCCGGGGGGAGGGGAGAGTGTCTCGGGGGGAGGGGAGAGTGTCCCGGTGGGAGGGGACAGTGTCCCGGGGGGAGGGGAGAGTGTCCCGGGGGGAAGGGAGAGTTTCCCGGGGGGAGGGGAGAGTGTCCCGAGGGGAGGGGAGAGTGTCTCGGGGGGAGGGGAGAGTGTCCCGGGGGGAGGGGAGAGTGTCCCGGGGGGAGAGAGTGTCTCAGGGGAGGGGAGAGTGTCCCGGGGGGAGGGGAGGGTGTCTCAGGAGGAGGGGAGAGTGCCCCAGGAGGAGGGGAGGGGAGAGTGTCCCAGGAGGAGGGGAGGGGTGAGTGTCCCGGGGGGAGGGGAGAGTGTCTCAGGGGGAGTGGAGAGTGTCCCGAGGGGAGGGGAGCGTGTCCCGAGGGGAGGGGAGAGTGTCTCGGGGGGAGAGAAGAGTGTCTCGGGGGAGGGGATAGTGTCTCGCGGGGAGGGGAGAGTGTCCCGGGGGGAGGGGAGAGTGTCCCGGGGGGAGGGGAGAGTGTCTCGGGGGGAGGGGAGAGTGTCTCGGGGGGAAGGGAGAGTGTCTCGGGGGGAGGGGAGAGTGTCCGGAGGGGAGGGGAGAGTGTCCCGGGGGGAGGGGAGAGTGTCTCGCAGGGAGGGGAGAGTGTCTCGGGGGGAGGGGAGAGTGTCTCCGGGGGAGGGGACAGTGTCTCCGGGGGAGGGGAGAGTGACTAAGGGGGAGGGGAGAGTGTCTGAGGGGGAGGGGAGAGTGTCTCGGTGGGAGGGGAGAGTATCTCGGGGGGAGGGGAGAGTGTCCCAGGGGGAGGGGAGGGGAGAGTGTCCCGGGGGGAGGGTAGTGTGTCCCGGGGGGAGAGGAGAGTGTCCCGGGGGGAGGGGAGAGTGTCCCTGGGGGAGGGGACGGGAGAGTGTCCCAGGGGGAGGGGAGGGGAGAGTGTCCCAGGGGGAGGGGAGGGGAGAGTGTCCCAGTGGGAGGGGAGAGAGTCCCAGGGGGAGGGGAGATTGTCCCAGGAGGAGGGGAGGGGAGAGTGTCCCGAGTGGAGGGGAGAGTGTCCCGGGGAGAGTGGAGTGTCCCGAGGGGAGGGGAGGGGAGAATGTCCCGAGGGGAGGGGAGGGGAGGGGAGGCGAGAGTGTCGCGGGGGAGGGGAGAGTGTCCCGGGGGGGGGGGAGAGTGTCTTGGGGGGAGGGGAGAGTGTCCCAAGGGGGGGGAGGGGAGAGTGTCCCGGGGGGAAGGGAGAGTGTCCCGGGGGGAGGGGAGAGTGTCCCGGGGGGAAGGGAGAGTGTTCCGGGGGGAGGGGAGCGTGTCCCGAGGGGAGGGGAGAGTGTCTCGGGGGGAGGGGAGAGTGTCCCGGGGGGAGGGGAGAGTGTCCCGGGGGGAGAGAGTGTCTCAGGGGAGGGGAGAGTGTCCCGGGGGGAGGGAAGGGTGTCTCAGGGGGAGGGGAGAGTGTCCCAGGAGGAGGGGAGAGTGTCCCGGGGGGAGGGGAGATTGTCCCGGGGAGAGGGGAGAGTGTCCCGGGGGGAAGGGAGAGTGTTCCGGGGGGAGGGGAGAGTGTCCCGAGGGGAGGGGAGAGTGTCCCAAGGGGAGGGGAGGGGAGAGTGTCCCGAGGGGAGGGGAGCGTGTCCCGAGGGGAGGGGAGAGTGTCTCGGGGGGAGGGGAGAGTGTCTCGGGGGAGGGGATAGTGTCTCGCGGGGAGGGGAGAGTGTCTCGGGGGGAAGGGAGAGTGTCTCGGGGGGAGGGGAGAGTGTCCGGAGGGGAGGGGAGAGTGTCCCGGGGGGAGGGGAGAGTGTCTCGCGGGGAGGGGAGAGTGTCTCGGGGGGAGGGGAGAGTGTCTCCGGGGGAGGGGACAGTGTCTCCGGGGGAGGGGAGAGTGACTAAGGGGGAGGGGAGAGTGTCTGAGGGGGAGGGGAGAGTGTCTCGGTGGGAGGGGAGAGTATCTCGGGGGGAGGGGAGAGTGTCTCGGGGGGAGAGGAGAGTGACCCGGGGGGAGCGGAGAGAGTCCCAGGGGGAGGGAAGAGTGTCCCAGGGGGAGGGGAGGGGAGAGTGTCCCGGGGGGAGGGGAGAGTGTCCCGGGGGGAGGGGCGGGGAGATTGTCCCAGGGGGAGGGGAGAGAGTCCCAGGGGGAGGGGAGAGTGTCCCAGGGGGAGGGGAGAGTGCCCGGGGAGAGGGGAGAGTGTCCCGAGTGGAGGGGAGGGGAGATTGTGCCAGGGGGAGGGGAGAGTGTCCCGAGGGGAGGGGAGGGGAGGGGAGAGTGTCCCAGGGGGAGCGAAGGGGAGGGGAGAGTGTCTCAGGGGAGGGGAGAGTGTCCGGAGGGGAGGGGAGAGTGTCCCGAGGGGAGGGGAGATTGTCCCGAGGGGAGGGGAGAGTGTCCCGGGTGGAGGGGTGAGTGTCCCGGGTGGAGGGGTGAGTGTCCCGGGTGGAGGGGAGAGTGTCCCGGGGGGAGGGGAGAGTGTCTCGGGGGGAGGGGACAGTGTCCGGAGGGGAGGGGTGAGTGTCCCGGGGGGAGGGGAGAGTGTCCCGAGTGGAGGGGAGAGTGTCCCGAGGGGAGGGGAGAGTGTCTCGGGGGGAGGGGAGTGTGTCTCGGGGGGAGGGGATAGTGTCTCGCGGGGAGGGGACAGTGTCTCGGGGGGAAGGGAGAGTGTCTCGGGGGGAGGGAGAGTGTCCCGAGGGGAGGGGAGAGTGTCCCGGGGGGAGGGGAGAGTGTCTCGGGGGTGGGGAGAGTGTCCCGGGGGGAGGGGAGATTGTCCCGGGGAGAGGGGAGAGGAGGGGAGGAGAGAGTGTCTCAGGGGAGGGGAGAGTGTCCCGGGGGGAGGGGAGGGTGTCTCAGGGGGAGGGGAGAGTGCCCCAGGAGGAGGGGAGGGGAGAGTGTCTCAGGGGGAGTGGAGAGTGTCCCGAGGGGAGGGGAGAGTGTCCCGAGGGGAGGGGAGAGTGTCTCGGGGGGAGGGGTGAGTGTCTCGGGGGAGGGGATAGTGTCTCGCGGGGAGGGGAGAGTGTCTCGGGGGGAAGGGAGAGTGTCTCGGGGGGAGGGGAGAGTGTCTCGCGGGGAGGGGAGAATGTCTCGGGGGGAGGGGAGAGTGTCTCCGGGGGAGGGGACAGTGTCTCCGGGGGAGGGGAGCGTGACTAAGGGGGAGGGGAGAGTGTCTGAGGGGGAGGGAGAGTGTCTCGGTGGGAGAGGAGAGTGACCCGGGGGGAGGGGAGGGGAGAGTGTCCCAGGGGGAGGGGAGAGTGTCCCGGGGGGAGGGGAGGTGAGATTGTCCCGGGGGGAGGGGAGGGGAGAGTGTCCCAGGGGGAGGGGAGGGGAGAGTGTCCCGGGGGGAGGGGAGCGTGCCCGGGGAGAGGGGAGAGTGTCCCGAGGGGAGGGGAGGGGAGATTGTCCCAGGGGGAGGGGAGAGTGTCCCGGGGGGAGGTGAGGGGAGAATGTCCCGAGGGGAGGGGAGGGGAGGGGAGAGTGTCCCAGGGGGAGCGAAGGGGAGGGGAGAGTGTCTCAGGGGAGGGGAGAGTGTCCGGAGCGGAGGGGAGATTGTCCCGAGGGGAGAGGAGAGTGTCCCGTTGGAGGGGAGAGTGTCCCGGGTGGACGGGAGAGTGTCTCAGGGGGAGGGGAGAGTGTCTCGGGGGGAGGGGAGAGTGTCTCGGGGGGAGGGGAGAGTGTCTCCGGGGGAGGGGACAGTGTCTCCGGGGGAGGGGAGAGTGACTCAGGGGGAGGGGAGAGTGCCTCAGGTGGAGGGGAGAGTGTCTCGGTGGGAGGGGAGTGTATCTCGGGGGGAGGGGAGAGTGTCCCAGAGGCAAGGCAGAGTGTCCCGAGGGGAGGGGAGTGTGTCTCGGCGGGAGGGGAGAGTGTCCCGGGGGGAGGGGAGAGTATCCCGGGGGGAGGGGAGGGTGTCCCTGGGGGAGGGGACGGGAGAGTGTCGCAGGGGTAGGGGAGGGGAGAGTGTCCCAGTGGGAGGGGAGAGAGTCCCAGGGGGAGGGGAGATTGTCCCAGGAGGAGGGGAGAGGAGAGTGACCCGGGGGGAGCGGAGAGAGTCCCAGGGAGAGGGGAGAGTGTCCCAGGGGGAGGGGAGGGGAGAGTGTCCCGCGGGGAGGGGAGTGTGTCCCGGGGGGAGAGGAGAGTGTCCCAGAGGCAAGGCAGAGTGTCCCGAGGGGAGGGGAGTGTGTCTCGGCGGGAGGGGAGAGTGTCCCGGGGGGAGGGGAGAGTGTCCCGGGGGGAGGGGAGAGTGTCCCTGGGGGAGGGGACGGGAGAGTGTCCCAGGGGGAGGGGAGGGGAGAGTGTCCCAGTGGGAGGGGAGAGAGTCCCAGGGGGAGGGGAGATTGTCCCAGGAGGAGGGGAGGGGAGAGTGTCCCGAGTGGAGGGGAGAGTGTCCCGGGGAGAGGGGAGAGTGTCCCGAGGGGAGGGGAGGGGAGAATGTCCCGAGGGGAGGGGAGGGGAGGGGAGGGGAGAGTGTCGCGGGGGAGGGGAGAGTGTCCCGTGGGGAGGGGAGAGTGTCTCGGGGGGAGGGGAGAGTGTCTCGGGGGAGGGGATAGTGTCTCGCGGGGAGGGGAGAGTGTCTCGGGGGGAAGGGAGAGTGTCTCGGGGGGAGGGGAGAGTGTCCGGAGGGGAGGGGAGAGTGTCCCGGGGGGAGGGGAGAGTGTCTCGCGGGGAGGGGAGAGTGTCTCGGGGGGAGGGGAGAGTGTCTCCGGGGGAGGGGACAGTGTCTCCGGGGGAGGGGAGAGTGACTAAGGGGGAGGGGAGAGTGTCTGAGGGGGAGGGGAGAGTGTCTCGGTGGGAGGGGAGAGTATCTCGGGGGGAGGGGAGAGTGTCTCGGGGGGAGAGGAGAGTGACCCGGGGGGAGCGGAGAGAGTCCCAGGGGGAGGGAAGAGTGTCCCAGGGGGAGGGGAGGGGAGAGTGTCCCGGGGGGAGGGGAGAGTGTCCCGGGGGGAGGGGCGGGGAGATTGTCCCAGGGGGAGGGGAGAGAGTCCCAGGGGGAGGGGAGAGTGTCCCAGGGGGAGGGGAGAGTGCCCGGGGAGAGGGGAGAGTGTCCCGAGTGGAGGGGAGGGGAGATTGTGCCAGGGGGAGGGGAGAGTGTCCCGAGGGGAGGGGAGGGGAGGGGAGAGTGTCCCAGGGGGAGCGAAGGGGAGGGGAGAGTGTCTCAGGGGAGGGGAGAGTGTCCGGAGGGGAGGGGAGAGTGTCCCGAGGGGAGGGGAGATTGTCCCGAGGGGAGGGGAGAGTGTCCCGGGTGGAGGGGTGAGTGTCCCGGGTGGAGGGGTGAGTGTCCCGGGTGGAGGGGAGAGTGTCCCGGGGGGAGGGGAGAGTGTCTCGGGGGGAGGGGACAGTGTCCGGAGGGGAGGGGTGAGTGTCCCGGGGGGAGGGGAGAGTGTCCCGAGTGGAGGGGAGAGTGTCCCGAGGGGAGGGGAGAGTGTCTCGGGGGGAGGGGAGTGTGTCTCGGGGGGAGGGGATAGTGTCTCGCGGGGAGGGGACAGTGTCTCGGGGGGAAGGGAGAGTGTCTCGGGGGGAGGGAGAGTGTCCCGAGGGGAGGGGAGAGTGTCCCGGGGGGAGGGGAGAGTGTCTCGGGGGTGGGGAGAGTGTCCCGGGGGGAGGGGAGATTGTCCCGGGGAGAGGGGAGAGGAGGGGAGGAGAGAGTGTCTCAGGGGAGGGGAGAGTGTCCCGGGGGGAGGGGAGGGTGTCTCAGGGGGAGGGGAGAGTGCCCCAGGAGGAGGGGAGGGGAGAGTGTCTCAGGGGGAGTGGAGAGTGTCCCGAGGGGAGGGGAGAGTGTCCCGAGGGGAGGGGAGAGTGTCTCGGGGGGAGGGGTGAGTGTCTCGGGGGAGGGGATAGTGTCTCGCGGGGAGGGGAGAGTGTCTCGGGGGGAAGGGAGAGTGTCTCGGGGGGAGGGGAGAGTGTCTCGCGGGGAGGGGAGAATGTCTCGGGGGGAGGGGAGAGTGTCTCCGGGGGAGGGGACAGTGTCTCCGGGGGAGGGGAGCGTGACTAAGGGGGAGGGGAGAGTGTCTGAGGGGGAGGGGAGAGTGTCTCGGTGGGAGAGGAGAGTGACCCGGGGGGAGGGGAGGGGAGAGTGTCCCAGGGGGAGGGGAGAGTGTCCCGGGGGGAGGGGAGGTGAGATTGTCCCGGGGGGAGGGGAGGGGAGAGTGTCCCAGGGGGAGGGGAGGGGAGAGTGTCCCGGGGGGAGGGGAGCGTGCCCGGGGAGAGGGGAGAGTGTCCCGAGGGGAGGGGAGGGGAGATTGTCCCAGGGGGAGGGGAGAGTGTCCCGGGGGGAGGTGAGGGGAGAATGTCCCGAGGGGAGGGGAGGGGAGGGGAGAGTGTCCCAGGGGGAGCGAAGGGGAGGGGAGAGTGTCTCAGGGGAGGGGAGAGTGTCCGGAGCGGAGGGGAGATTGTCCCGAGGGGAGAGGAGAGTGTCCCGTTGGAGGGGAGAGTGTCCCGGGTGGACGGGAGAGTGTCTCAGGGGGAGGGGAGAGTGTCTCGGGGGGAGGGGAGAGTGTCTCGGGGGGAGGGGAGAGTGTCTCCGGGGGAGGGGACAGTGTCTCCGGGGGAGGGGAGAGTGACTCAGGGGGAGGGGAGAGTGCCTCAGGTGGAGGGGAGAGTGTCTCGGTGGGAGGGGAGTGTATCTCGGGGGGAGGGGAGAGTGTCCCAGAGGCAAGGCAGAGTGTCCCGAGGGGAGGGGAGTGTGTCTCGGCGGGAGGGGAGAGTGTCCCGGGGGGAGGGGAGAGTATCCCGGGGGGAGGGGAGGGTGTCCCTGGGGGAGGGGACGGGAGAGTGTCGCAGGGGTAGGGGAGGGGAGAGTGTCCCAGTGGGAGGGGAGAGAGTCCCAGGGGGAGGGGAGATTGTCCCAGGAGGAGGGGAGAGGAGAGTGACCCGGGGGGAGCGGAGAGAGTCCCAGGGAGAGGGGAGAGTGTCCCAGGGGGAGGGGAGGGGAGAGTGTCCCGCGGGGAGGGGAGTGTGTCCCGGGGGGAGAGGAGAGTGTCCCAGAGGCAAGGCAGAGTGTCCCGAGGGGAGGGGAGTGTGTCTCGGCGGGAGGGGAGAGTGTCCCGGGGGGAGGGGAGAGTGTCCCGGGGGGAGGGGAGAGTGTCCCTGGGGGAGGGGACGGGAGAGTGTCCCAGGGGGAGGGGAGGGGAGAGTGTCCCAGTGGGAGGGGAGAGAGTCCCAGGGGGAGGGGAGATTGTCCCAGGAGGAGGGGAGGGGAGAGTGTCCCGAGTGGAGGGGAGAGTGTCCCGGGGAGAGGGGAGAGTGTCCCGAGGGGAGGGGAGGGGAGAATGTCCCGAGGGGAGGGGAGGGGAGGGGAGGGGAGAGTGTCGCGGGGGAGGGGAGAGTGTCCCGTGGGGAGGGGAGAGTGTCTCGGGGGGAGGGGAGAGTGTCCCGAGGGGAGGGGAGGGGAGAGTGTCCCGGTGGGAGGGGAGAGTGTCCCGGGGGGAGGGGAGAGTGTCCCGGGGGGAAGGGAGAGTGTCCCGGGGGGAGGGGAGAGTGTCCCGAGGGGAGGGGAGAGTGTCTCGGGGGGAGGGGAGAGTGTCCCGGGGAGAGGGGAGAATGTCCCGGGGGGAGAGAGTGTCTCAGGGGAGTGGAGAGTGTCCCGGGGGGAGGGAAGGGTGTCTCAGGGGGAGGGGAGAGTGTCCCAGGAGGAGGGGAGTGGAGAGTGTCCCGGGGGGAGGGGAGAGTGTCTCAGGGGGAGTGGAGAGTGTCCCGAGTGGAGGGGAGAGTGTCCCGAGGGGAGGGGAGAGTGTCTCGGGGGGAGGGGAGTGTGTCTCGGGGGGAGGGGATAGTGTCTCGCGGGGAGGGGAGAGTGTCTCGGGGGGAAGGGAGAGTGTCTCGGGGGGAAGGGAGAGTGTCTCGGGGGGAGGGAGAGTGTCCCGAGGGGAGGGGAGAGTGTCCCGGGGGGAGGGGAGAGTGTCCCGGGCGGAGGGGAGAGTGTCCCGGGGGGGGGGGAGATTGTCCCGGGGAGAGGGGAGAGGAGGGGAGGAGAGAGTGTCTCAGGGGAGGGGAGAGTGTCTCAGGGTGAGGGGAGAGAGTCCCAGGAGGAGGGGAGGGGAGAGTGTCCCAGGAGGAGGGGAGGGGAGAATGTCCCGGGGGGAGGGGAGAGTGTCTCAGGGGGAGTGGAGAGTGTCTCGGGGGGAGGGGAGAGTGTCTCGGGGGAGGGGATAGTGTCTCGCGGGGAGGGGAGAGTGTCTCGGGGGGAAGGGAGAGTGTCTCGGGGGGAGGGGAGAGTGTCCGGAGGGGAGGGGAGAGTGTCCCGGGGGCCAGGGGAGAGTGTCTCGGGGGGAGGGGAGACTGTCTCGGGGGGAGGGGAGAGTGTCTCCGGGGGAGGGGACAGTGTCTCCGGGGGAGGGGAGAGTGACTAAGGGGGAGGGGAGAGTGTCTCCGGGGGAGGGGAGAGTGTCTGAGGGGGAGGGGAGAGTGTCTCCGGGGGAGGGGACAGTGTCTCCGGGGGAGGGGAGAGTGACTCAGGGGGAGGGGAGAGTGTCTCAGGGGGAGGGGAGAGTGTCTCGGGGGGAGAGGAGAGTGACTCAGGGGGAGCGGAGAGAGTCCCAGGGGGAGGGGAGAGTGTCCCAGGGCGAGGGGAGGGGAGAGTGTCCCGGGGGGAGGGGAGAGTGTCCCGGGGGGAGGGGAGGGGAGATTGTCCCAGGGGGAGGGGAGAGAGTCCCAGGGGGAGGGGAGGGGAGAGTGTCCCAGGAGGAGGGGAGAGTGCCCGGGGAGAGGGAAGAGTGTCCCGAGGGGAGGGGAGGGGAGAGTGTCCCAGGGGGAGCGATGGGGAGGGGAGAGTGTCTCAGGGGAGGGGAGAGTGTCCCGAGGGGAGGGGAGATTGTCCCGAGGGGAGTGGAGAGTGTCCCTGGGGGAGGGGAGAGTGTCCCGGATGGAGGGGAGAGTGTCCCGGATGGAGGGGAGAGTGTCCCGGGGGGAGGGGAGAGTGTCCCGGGGGGAGGGGAGAGTGTCCCGGGGGGAGGGGAGAGTGTCCCGGTGGGAGGGGAGAGTGTCTCGGGGGAAGGGGAGAGTGTCCCGAGGTGAGGGGAGAGTGTCCCGGGGGAAGGGGAGAGTGTCCCGGGGGAAGGGGAGGGGAGAATGTCCCGAGGGGAGGGGAGGGGAGGGGAGAGTGTCTCAGGGGAGGGGAGAGTGTCCCGGGGAGAGGGGAGGGTGTCTCAGGGGGAGTGGAGAGTGTTCCGAGGGGAGGGGAGAGTGTCCCGAGGGGAGGGGAGAGTGTCCCGGGGGAAGGGGAGAGTGTCCCGGGGGAAGGGGAGGGGAGAATGTCCCGAGGGGAGGGGAGGGGAGGGGAGAGTGTCCCAGGGGGAGCGAAGGGGAGGGGAGAGTGTCTCAGGGGAGGGGAGAGTGTCTCAGGTTGAGGGCAGATAATTCCCAGGGGGAGGGGAGAGTGTTCCAAGGGGTGGGGAGAGTGTCCCGAGGGGAGGGGAGAGTGTCCCGGGGGGAGGGGAGACGGTCCCGGGGGGAGGGGAGAGTGTCCCGAGGGGAGGGGAGAGTGTCCCGGGGGGAGGGGAGAGTGTCCCGGGGGGAGGGAAGGGGTGAGTGTCCCGGGGAGAGGGGAGAGTGTCCCGGGGGGAGGGGAGGGGTGAGTGTCCCGGGGAGAGGGGAGAGTGTCCCGAGGGGAGGGGAGAGTGTCTCAGGTGGAGGGGAGAGTGTCCCGGGGGGAGGGGAGAGTGTCCCGGGGGGAGGGGAGAGTGTCCCTGGGGGAAGGGAGGGAGTCCCGGGGGGAGGGGAGAGTGTCCTGAGGGGAGGGGAGAGTGTCCCGGGGGGAGGGGAGGGGAGGGGAGAGTGTCTCGGGGGGAGGGGAAAGTGTCTCAGGGGAGGGGAGAGTGTCCCGGAGGGAGGGGAGAGTGTCTCAGGGGAGGGGAGAGTGCCCGGAGGGAGGGGTGAGTGTCTCAGGGGGAGGGCAGAGAATTCGCAGGGGGAGGGGAAAGTGTTCCAAGGGGAGGGGAGAGTGTCCCGAGGGGAGGGGAGTGTGTCCCGGGGGGAGGGGAGACGGTCCCGGGGGGAGGGGAGAGTGTCCCGGTGGGAGGGGAGAGTGTCCCGGGGGGAGGGGAGAGTGTCCCAGGGGGAGGGGAGGGTGTGTGTCCCGGGGGGAGGGGAGAGTGTCCCGGGGAGAGGGGAGAGTGTCCCGAGGGGAGGGGAGGGGAGACTGTCCCAGGGGGTGGGGAGAGTGTCCCGGGGGGAGGGGAGGGGAGTGTCCCGAGGGGAGGGGAGGGTAGGGGAGGGGAGGGGAGAGTGTCCCAGGGGGAGGGAAGGGGAGGGGAGAGTGTCTCAGGGGAGGGGAGAGTGTCCCGAGGCGAGGGGAGAGTGTCCCGGGGGGAATGGAGAGTGTCCTGAGGTAGGGGAGGAGAGAGTGTCCCAGGGGGAGGGGAGAGTGTCCCGGGGGGAGAGGAGAGTGTCCCGGAGGCAAGGCAGAGTGTCCCGGGGGGAGGGGAGAGTGTCCCGAGGGGAGGGGAGAGTGTCCCGGGAGGAGGGGACGGGAGAGTGTCCCAGGGGGAGGGGAGGGGAGGGGAGAGTGTCCCAGGGGGAGGGGAGGGGAGTGTGTCCCAGTGGGAGGGGAGAGAGTCCCAGGGGGAAGGGAGATTGTCCCAGGAGGAGGGGAGGGGAGAGTGTCCCGGGGAGAGGGGAGAGTGTTCCGAGGGGAGGGGAGGGGAGAGTGTCCCAGGGGGAGGGGAGAGTGTCCCGGGGGGAGGGGAGGGGAGAATGTCCCGAGGGGAGGGGAGGGGAGGGGAGAGTGTCGCGGGGGAGGGGAGTGTGTCCCGGGGGGAGGGGAGAGTGTCTCGGGGGGAGGGGAGAGTGTCCCGAGGTGAGGGGAGGGGAGAGTGTCCCGGTGGGAGGGGAGAGTGTCCCGGGGGGAGGGGAGAGTGTCCCGGGGGGAGGTGAGAGTGTCCCGAGGGGAGGGGAGAGTGTCTCGGGGGGAGGGGAGAGTGTCCCGGGGGGAGGGGAGAGTGTCCCGGGGGGAGAGAGTGTCTCAGGGGAGGGGAGAGTGTCCCGGGGGGAGGGGAGAGTGTCCCGGGGGGAGGGGAGGGTGTCTCAGGGGGAGGGGAGAGTGTCCCAGGAGGAGGGGAGGGGAGAGTGTCCCGGGGGGAGGGGAGAGTGTCTCAGGGGGAGTGGAGAGTGTCCCAGGAGGAGGGGAGGGGAGAGTGTCCCGAGGGGAGGGGAGAGTGTCTCGGGGGGAGGGGAGAGTGTCCCGGGGGGAGGGGATAGTGTCCCGGGGGGAGAGAGTGTCTCAGGGAGGGGAGAGTGTCCCGGGGGGAGGGGAGGTGTCTCAGGGGGAGGGGAGATTGTCCCCGGAGGAGGGGAGGGGAGAGTGTCCCGGGGGGAGCGGAGAGAGTCCCAGGGGGAGGGGAGGGGAGAGTGTCCCGGGGGGAGGGTAGTGTGTCCCGGGGGGAGAGGAGAGTGTCCCGGAGGCAAGGCAGAGTGTCCCGATGGGAGGGGAGTGTGTCTCGGCGGGAGGGGAGAGTGTCCCAGGGGGAGGAGAGAGTGTCCCTGGGGGAGGGGACGGGAGAGTGTCCCAGGGGGAGGGGAGGGGAGAGTGTCCCAGGGGGAGGGGAGGGGAGAGTGTCCCAGTGGGAGGGGAGAGAGTCCCAGGGTGAGGGGAGATTGTCCCAGGAGGAGGGGAGGGGAGAGTGTCCCGAGTGGAGGGGAGAGTGTCCCGGGGAGAGTGGAGAGTGTCCCGAGGGGAGCGGAGGGGAGAATGTCCCGAGGGGAGGGGAGGGGAGGGGAGGCGAGAGTGTCGCGGGGGAGGGGAGAGTGTCCCGGGGGGAGGGGAGAGTGTCTCGGGGGGAGGGGAGAGTGTCCGGAGGGGAGGGGAGAGTGTCCCGGGGGCCAGGGGAGAGTGTCTCGGGGGGAGGGGAGACTGTCTCGGGGGGAGGGGAGAGTGTCTCCGGGGGAGGGGACAGTGTCTCCGGGGGAGGGGAGAGTGACTAAGGGGGAGGGGAGAGTGTCTCCGGGGGAGGGGAGAGTGTCTGAGGGGGAGGGGAGAGTGTCTCCGTGGGAGGGGACAGTGTCTCCGGGGGAGGGGAGAGTGACTCAGTGGGAGGGGAGAGTATCTCGGGGGGAGGGGAGTGTGTCTCGGGGGGAGAGGAGAGTGACCCGGGGGGAGCGGAGAGAGTCCCAGGAGGAGGGGAGAGTGTCCCAGGGGGAGGGGAGGGGAGAGTGTCCCGGGGGGAGGGGAGAGTGTCCCGGGGGGAGGGGAGGGGAGATTGTTCCAGGGGGAGGGGAGAGAGTCCCAGGGGGAGGGGAGGGGATAGTGTCTCGCGGGGAGGGGAAAGTGTCTCGGGGGGAAGGGAGAGTGTCTCGGGGGGAGGGGAGAGTGTCCGGAGGGGAGGGGAGAGTGTTCCGGGGGCCAGGGGAGAGTGTCTCGGGGGGAGGGGAGACTGTCTCGGGGAAAGGGGAGAGTGTCTCCGGGGGAGGGGACAGTGTCTCCGGGGGAGGGGAGAGTGACTAAGGGGGAGGGGAGAGTGTCTCCGGGGGAGGGGAGAGTGTCTGAGGGGGAGGGGAGAGTGTCTCCGGGGGAGGGGACAATGTCTCCGGGGGAGGGGAGAGTGACTCAGGGGGAGGGGAGAGTGTCTCAGGGGGAGGGGAGAGTGTCTCAGTGGGAGGGGAGAGTATCTCGGGGGGAGGGGAGTGTGTCTCGGGGGGAGAGGAGAGTGACCCGGGGGGAGCGGAGAGAGTCCCAGGGGGAGGGGAGAGTGTCCCAGGGGGAGGGGAGGGGAGAGTGTCCCGGGGGGAGGGGAGAGTGTCCCGGGGGGAGGGGAGGGGAGATTGTCCCAGGGGGAGGGGAGAGAGTCCCAGGGGGAGGGGAGGGGAGAGTGTCCCGGGAGGAGGGGAGAGTGCCCGGGGAGAGGGGAGAGTGTCCCGAGGGGAGGGGAGGGGAGATTGTCCCAGGGGGAGGGGAGGGGAGAGTGTCCCGGGAGGAGGGGAGAGTGCCCGGGGAGAGGGGAGAGTGTCCCGAGGGGAGGGGAGGGGAGATTGTCCCAGGGGGAGGGGAGGGGAGAGTGTCCCGGGAGGAGGGGAGAGTGCCCGGGGAGAGGGGAGAGTGTCTCGAGGGGAGGGGAGGGGAGAATGTCCCGAGAGGAGGGGAGATTGTCCCGAGGGGAGTGGAGAGTGTCCCTGGGGGAGGGGAGAGTGTCCCGGATGGAGGGGAGAGTGTCCCGGGGGGAGCGAAGGGGAGGGGAGAGTGTCTCAGGGGAGGGGAGAGTGTCCCGAGGGGAGGGGAGATTGTCCCGAGGGGAGTGGAGAGTGTCCCTGGGGGAGGGGAGAGTGTCCCGGATGGAGGGGAGAGTGTCCCGGGGGGAGGGGAGAGTGTCCCGGGGGGAGGGGAGAGTGTCCCGGATGGAGGGGAGAGTGTCCCGGGGGGAGGGGAGAGTGTCCCGGATGGAGGGGAGAGTGTCCCGGGGGGAGGGGAGAGTGTCCCAGGGGGAGGGGAGAGTGTCCCGGGGGGAGGGGAGAGTGTCCCAGGGGGAGGGGAGAGTGTCCCGGTGGGAGGGGAGAGTGTCTCGGGGGAAGGGGAGAGTGTCCCGAGGTGAGGGGAGAGGAGGGTAGGAGAGAGTGTCTCAGGGGAGGGGAGAGTGTCCCGGGGAGAGGGGAGGGTGTCTCAGGGGGAGTGGAGAGTGTTCCGAGGGGAGGGGAGAGTGTCCCGAGGGGAGGGGAGAGTGTCCCGGGGGAAGGGGAGAGTGTCCCGGGGGAAGGGGAGGGGAGAATGTCCCGAGGGGAGGGGAGGGGAGGGGAGAGTGTCCCAGGGGGAGCGAAGGGGAGGGGAGAGTGTCTCAGGGGAGGGGAGAGTGTCCCGGGGGGAGGGGAGACGGTCCCGGGGGGAGGGGAGAGTGTCCCGAGGGGAGGGGAGAGTGTCCCGTGGGGAGGGGAGAGTGTCCCGGGGGGAGGGAAGGGGTGAGTGTCCCGGGGAGAGGGGAGAGTGTCCCGGGGGGAGGGGAGGGGTGAGTGTCCCGGGGAGAGGGGAGAGTGTCCCGAGGGGAGGGGAGAGTGTCTCAGGTGGAGGGGAGAGTGTCCCGGGGGGAGGGGAGAGTGTCCCTGGGGGAAGGGAGGGAGTCCCGGGGGGAGGGGAGAGTGTCCTGAGGGGAGGGGAGAGTGTCCCGGGGGGAGGGGAGGGGAGGGGAGAGTGTCTCGGGGGGAGGGGAAAGTGTCTCAGGGGAGGGGAGAGTGTCCCGGAGGGAGGGGAGAGTGTCTCAGGGGAGGGGAGAGTGTCTCAGGGGAGGGGAGAGTGCCCGGAGGGAGGGGTGAGTGTCTCAGGGGGAGGGCAGAGAATTCGCAGGGGGAGGGGAAAGTGTTCCAAGGGGAGGGGAGAGTGTCCCGAGGGGAGGGGAGTGTGTCCCGGGGGGAGGGGAGACGGTCCCGGGGGGAGGGGAGAGTGTCCCGGTGGGAGGGGAGAGTGTCCCGGGGGGAGGGGAGAGTGTCCCAGGGGGAGGGGAGGGTGAGTGTCCCGGGGGGAGGGGAGAGTGTCCCGGGGAGAGGGGAGAGTGTCCCGAGGGGAGGGGAGGGGAGACTGTCCCAGGGGGTGGGGAGAGTGTCCCGGGGGGAGGGGAGGGGAGTGTCCCGAGGGGAGGGGAGGGTAGGGGAGGGGAGGGGAGAGTGTCCCAGGGGAGGGAAGGGGAGGGGAGAGTGTCTCAGGGGAGGGGAGAGTGTCCCGAGGCGAGGGGAGAGTGTCCCGGGGGGAATGGAGAGTGTCCTGAGGTAGGGGAGGAGAGAGTGTCCCAGGGGGAGGGGAGAGTGTCCCGGGGGGAGAGGAGAGTGTCCCGGAGGCAAGGCAGAGTGTCCCGGGGGGAGGGGAGAGTGTCCCGAGGGGAGGGGAGAGTGTCCCGGGAGGAGGGGACGGGAGAGTGTCCCAGGGGGAGGGGAGGGGAGGGGAGAGTGTCCCAGGGGGAGGGGAGGGGAGTGTGTCCCAGTGGGAGGGGAGAGAGTCCCAGGGGGAGGGGAGATTGTCCCAGGAGGAGGGGAGGGGAGAGTGTCCCGGGGAGAGGGGAGAGTGTTCCGAGGGGAGGGGAGGGGAGAGTGTCCCAGGGGGAGGGGAGAGTGTCCCGGGGGGAGGGGAGGGGAGAATGTCCCGAGGGGAGGGGAGGGGAGGGGAGGGGAGAGTGTCGCGGGGGAGGGGAGTGTGTCCCGGGGGGAGGGGAGAGTGTCTCGGGGGGAGGGGAGAGTGTCCCGAGGTGAGGGGAGGGGAGAGTGTCCCGGTGGGAGGGGAGAGTGTCCCGGGGGGAGGGGAGAGTGTCCCGGGGGGAGGGGAGAGTGTCCCGGGGGGAGGTGAGAGTGTCCCGAGGGGAGGGGAGAGTGTCTCGGGGGGAGGGGAGAGTGTCCCGGGGGGAGGGGAGAGTGTCCCGGGGGGAGAGAGTGTCTCAGGGGAGGGGAGAGTGTCCCGGGGGGAGGGGAGAGTGTCCCGGGGGGAGGGGAGGGTGTCTCAGGGGGAGGGGAGAGTGTCCCAGGAGGAGGGGAGGGGAGAGTGTCCCGGGGGGAGGGGATAGTGTCCCGGGGGGAGAGAGTGTCTCAGGGGAGGGGAGAGTGTCCCGGGGGGAGGGGAGAGTGTCTCGGGGGGAGGGGAGAGTGTCCCGGGGGTAGGGGATAGTGTCCCGGGGGGAGAGAGTGTCTCAGGGGAGGGGAGATTGTCCCCGGAGGAGGGAAGGGGAGAGTGTCCCGGGGGGAGCGGAGAGAGTCCCAGGGGGAGGGGAGAGTGTCCCAGGGGGAGGGGAGGGGAGAGTGTCCCGGGGGGAGAGGAGAGTGTCCCGGAGGCAAGGCAGAGTGTCCCGATGGGAGGGGAGTGTGTCTCGGCGGGAGGGGAGAGTGTCCCAGGGGGAGGGGAGAGTGTCCCTGGGGGAGGGGACGGGAGAGTGTCCCAGGGGGAGGGGAGGGGAGAGTGTCCCAGGGGGAGGGGAGGGGAGAGTGTCCCAGTGGGAGGGGAGAGAGTCCCAGGGGGAGGGGAGATTGTCCCAGGAGGAGGGGAGGGGAGAGTGTCCCGAGTGGAGGGGAGAGTGTCCCGGGGAGAGTGGAGAGTGTCCCGAAGGGAGGGGAGGGGAGAATGTCCCGAGGGGAGGGGAGGGGAGGGGAGGCGAGAGTGTCGCGGGGGAGGGGAGAGTGTCCCGGGGGGAGGGGAGAGTGTCTCGGGGGGAGGGGAGAGTGTCCCGAGGGGAGGGGAGGGGAGAGTGTCTCGGGGGGAGGGGAGAGTGTCCGGAGGGGAGGGGAGAGTGTCCCGGGGGCCAGGGGAGAGTGTCTCGGGGGGAGGGGAGACTGTCTCGGGGGGAGGGGAGAGTGTCTCCGGGGGAGGGGAGAGTGTCTCCGGGGGAGGGGAGAGTGACTAAGGGGGAGGGGAGAGTGTCTCCGGGGGAGGGGAGAGTGTCTGAGGGGGAGGGGAGAGTGTCTCCGTGGGAGAGGACAGTGTCTCCGGGGGAGGGGAGAGTGACTCAGGGGGAGGGGAGAGTGTCTCAGGGGGAGGGGAGAGTGTCTCAGGGGGAGGGGAGGGGAGAGTGTCCCGGGGGGAGGGGAGAGTGTCTCAGTGGGAGGGGAGAGTATCTCGGGGGGAGGGGAATGTGTCTCGGGGGGAGAGGAGAGTGACCCGGGGGGAGCGGAGAGAGTCCCAGGGGGAGGGGAGAGTGTCCCAGGGGGAGGGGAGGGGAGAGTGTCCCGGGGGGAGGGGAGAGTGTCCCGGGGGGAGGGGAGGGGAGATTGTCCCAGGGGAGGGGAGAGAGTCCCAGGGGGAGGGGAGGGGATAGTGTCTCGCGGGGAGGGGAGAGTGTCTCGGGGGGAAGGGAGAGTGTCTCGGGGGGAGGGGAGAGTGTCCGGAGGGGAGGGGAGATTGTTCCGGGGGCCAGGGGAGAGTGTCTCGGGGGGAGGGGAGACTGTCTCGGGGAAAGGGGAGAGTGTCTCCGGGGGAGGGGACAGTGTCTCCGGGGGAGGGGAGAGTGACTAAGGGGGAGGGGAGAGTGTCTCCGGGGGAGGGGAGAGTGTCTGAGGGGGAGGGGAGAGTGTCTCCGGGGGAGGGACAGTGTCTCCGGGGGAGGGGAGAGTGACTCAGGGGGAGGGGAGAGTGTCTCAGGGGGAGGGGAGAGTGTCTCAGGGGGAGGGGAGAGTGTCTCAGTGGGAGGGGAGAGTATCTCGGGGGGAGGGGAGTGTGTCTCGGGGGGAGAGGAGAGTGACCCGGGGGGAGCGGAGAGAGTCCCAGGGGGAGGGGAGAGTGTCCCAGGGGGAGGGGAGGGGAGAGTGTCCCGGGGGGAGGGGAGAGTGTCCCGGGGGGAGGGGAGGGGAGATTGTCCCAGGGGGAGGGGAGATTGTCCCAGGGGGAGGGGAGGGGAGAGTGTCCCAGGAGGAGGGGAGAGTGCCCGGGGAGAGGGGAGAGTGTCCCGAGGGGAGGGGAGGGGAGATTGTCCCAGGGGGAGGGGAGGGGAGAGTGTCCCGGGAGGAGGGGAGAGTGCCCGGGGAGAGGGGAGAGTGTCCCGAGGGGAGGGGAGGGGAGATTGTCCCAGGGGGAGGGGAGAGTGTCCCGGTGGGAGGGGAGGGGAGAATGTCCCGAGAGGAGGGGAGGGGAGTGGAGAGTGTCTCAGGGGAGGGGAGAGTGTCCCGAGGGGAGGGGAGAGTGTCCCGGATGGAGGGGAGGGGAGAGTGTCCCGGGGGAAGGGGAGAGTGTCCCGAGGTGAGGGGAGAGGAGGGTAGGAGAGAGTGTCTCAGGGGAGGGGAGAGTGTCCCGGGGAGAGGGGAGGGTGTCTCAGGGGGAGTGGAGAGTGTTCCGAGGGGAGGGGAGAGTGTCCCGAGGGGAGGGGAGAGTGTCCCGGGGGAAGGGGAGAGTGTCCCGGGGGAAGGGGAGGGGAGGGGAGAGTGTCCTGGAGGGAGGGGAGAGTGTCTCAGGGGAGGGGAGAGTGTCCCGGGGGAGGGGAGAGTGTCTCAGGTTGAGGGCAGATAATTCCCAGGGTGAGGGGAGAGTGTTCCAAGGGGTGGGGAGAGTGTCCCGAGGGGAGGGGAGAGTGTCCCGGGGGGAGGGGAGACGGTCCCGGGGGGAGGGGAGAGTGTCCCGGTGGGAGGGGAGAGTGTCCCGGGGGGAGGGGATAGTGTCCCAGGGGGAGGGGAGGGTGAGTGTCCCGGGGGGAGGGGAGAGTGTCCCGGGGAGAGGGGAGAGTGTCCCGAGGGGAGGGGAGGGGAGACTGTCCCAGGGGGTGGGGAGAGTGTCCCGGGGGGAGGGGAGGGGAGTGTCCCGAGGGGAGGGGAGGGTAGGGGAGGGGAGCGGAGAGTGTCCCAGGGGGAGGGAAGGGGAGGGGAGAGTGTCTCAGGGGAGGGGAGAGTGTCCCGAGGCGAGGGGAGAGTGTCCCGGGGGGAATGGAGAGTGTCCTGAGGTAGGGGAGGAGAGAGTGTCCCAGGGGGAGGGGAGAGTGTCCCGGGGGGAGAGGAGAGTGTCCCGGAGGCAAGGCAGAGTGTCCCGGGGGGAGGGGAGAGTGTCCCGAGGGGAGGGGAGAGTGTCCCGGGAGGAGGGGACGGGAGAGTGTCCCAGGGGGAGGGGAGGGGAGGGGAGAGTGTCCCAGGGGGAGGGGAGGGGAGTGTGTCCCAGTGGGAGGGGAGAGAGTCCCAGGGGGAGGGGAGATTGTCCCAGGAGGAGGGGAGGGGAGAGTGTCCCGGGGAGAGGGGAGAGTGTTCCGAGGGGAGGGGAGGGGAGAGTGTCCCAGGGGGAGGGGAGAGTGTCCCGGGGGGAGGGGAGGGGAGAATGTCCCGAGGGGAGGGGAGGGGAGGGGAGGGGAGAGTGTCGCGGGGAAGGGGAGTGTGTCCCGGGGGGAGGGGAGAGTGTCTCGGGGGGAGGGGAGAGTGTCCCGAGGTGAGGGGAGGGGAGGGGAGAGTGTCCCGGTGGGAGGGGAGAGTGTCCCGGGGGGAGGGGAGAGTGTCCCGGGGGGAGGTGAGAGTGTCCCGAGGGGAGGGGAGAGTGTCTCGGGGGGAGGGGAGAGTGTCCCGGGGGGAGAGAGTGTCTCAGGGGAGGGGAGAGTGTCCCGGGGGGAGGGGAGGGTGTCTCAGGGGGAGGGGAGAGTGTCCCAGGAGGAGGGGAGGGGAGAGTGTCCCGGGGGGAGGGGAGAGTGTCTCAGGGGGAGTGGAGAGTGTCCCGAGGGGAGGGGAGAGTGTCTCGGGGGGAGGGGAGAGTGTCCCGGGGGGAGGGGAGGTGTCTCAGGGGGAGGGGAGATTGTCCCCGGAGGAGGGGAGGGGAGAGTGTCCCGGGGGGAGAGAGTGTCTCAGGGGAGGGGAGAGTGTCCCGGGGGGAGGGGAGGTGTCTCAGGGGGAGGGGAGATTGTCCCCGGAGGAGGGGAGGGGAGAGTGTCTCAGGGGAGGGGAGAGTGTCCCAGGGGGAGGGGAGGGGAGAGTGTCCCGGGGGGAGGGTAGTGTGTCCCGGGGGGAGAGGAGAGTGTCCCGGAGGCAAGGCAGAGTGTCCCGATGGGAGGGGAGTGTGTCTCGGCGGGAGGGGAGAGTGTCCCAGGGGGAGGGGAGAGTGTCCCTGGGGGAGGGGACGGGAGAGTGTCCCAGGGGGAGGGGAGGGGAGAGTGTCCCAGGGGGAGGGGAGGGGAGAGTGTCCCAGTGGGAGGGGAGAGAGTCCCAGGGGGAGGGGAGATTGTCCCAGGAGGAGGGGAGGGGAGAGTGTCCCGAGTGGAGGGGAGAGTGTCCCGGGGAGAGTGGAGAGTGTCCCGAGGGGAGGGGAGGGGAGAATGTCCCGAGGGGAGGGGAGGGGAGGGGAGGCGAGAGTGTCGCGGGGGAGGGGAGAGTGTCCCGGGGGGAGGGGAGAGTGTCCCGGGGGGAGGGGAGAGTGTCCCGGGGGGAGGGGAGAGTGTCTCGGGGGGAGGGGAGAGTGTCCCGAGGGGAGGGGAGGGGAGAGTGTCCCGGTGGGAGGGGAGAGTGTCCCGGGGGGAGGGGAGAGTGTCCCGGGGGAAAGGGAGAGTGTCCCGGGGGGAGGGGAGAGTGTCCCGAGGGGAGGGGAGAGTGTCCCGGGGGGAGGGGAGAGTGTCCCGGGGGGAGAGAGTGTCTCAGGGGAGGGGAGAGTGTCCCGGGGGGAGGGAAGGGTGTCTCAGGGGGAGGGGAGAGTGTCCCAGGAGGAGGGGAGGGGAGAGTGTCTCGGGGGGAGGGGAGAGGGTCTCAGGGGGAGTGGAGAGTGTCCCGAGTGGAGGGGAGAGTGTCCCGAGGGGAGGGGAGAGTGTCTCGGGGGGAGGGGATAGTGTCTCGCGGGGAGGGGAGAGTGTCTCGGGGGGAAGGGAGAGTGTCTCGGGGGGAGGGAGAGTGTCCCGAGGGGAGGGGAGAGTGTCCCGGGGGGAGGGGAGAGTGTCTCGGGGGGAGGGGAGAGTGTCCCGGGGGGAGGGGAGATTGTCCCGGGGAGAGGGGAGAGGAGGGGAGGAGAGAGTGTCTCAGGGGAGGGGAGAGTGTCCCGGGGGGTGGGGAGGGTGTCTCAGGGGGAGGGGAGAGTGCCCCAGGAGGAGGGGGGGGGAGAGTGTCCCAGGAGGAGGGGAGGGGTGAGTGTCCCGGGGGGAGGGGAGAGTGTCTCAGGGGGAGTGGAGAGTGTCCCGAGGGGAGGGGAGCGTGTCCCGAGGGGAGGGGAGAGTGTCTCGGGGGGAGGGGAGAGTGTCTCGGGGGGAGGGGAGAGTGTCCCTGGGGGAGGGGACGGGAGAGTGTCGCAGGGGTAGGGGAGGGGAGAGTGTCCCAGTGGGAGGGGAGAGAGTCCCAGGGGGAGGGGAGATTGTCCCAGGAGAAGGGGAGGGGAGAGTGTCCCGGGGAGAGGGGAGAGTGTACCGAGGGGAGGGGAGGGGAGAATGTCCCGAGGGGAGGGGAGGGGAGGGGAGGGGAGAGTGTCGCGGGGGAGGGGAGAGTGTCCCGTGGGGAGGGGAGAGTGTCTCGGGGGGAGGGGAGAGTGTCCCGAGGGGAGGGGAGGGGAGAGTGTCCCGGTGGGAGGGGAGAGTGTCCCGGGGGGAGGTGAGAGTGTCCCGGGGGGAAGGGAGAGTGTCCCGGGGGGAGGGGAGAGTGTCCCGAGGGGAGGGGAGAGTGTCTCGGGGGGAGGGGAGAGTGTCCCGGGGAGAGGGGAGAGTGTCCCGGGGGGAGAGAGTGTCTCAGGTGAGTGGAGAGTGTCTCGGGGGGAGGGAAGGGTGTCTCAGGGGGAGGGGAGAGTGTCCCAGGAGGAGGGGAGGGGAGAGTGTCCCGGGGGGAGGGGAGAGTGTCTCAGGGGGAGTGGAGAGTGTCCCGAGTGGAGGGGAGAGTGTCCCGAGGGGAGGGGAGAGTGTCTCGGGGGGAGGGGAGTGTGTCTCGGGGGGAGGGGATAGTGTCTCGCGGGGAGGGGAGAGTGTCTCGGGGGGAAGGGAGAGTGTCTCGGGGGGAGGGAGAGTGTCCCGAGGGGAGGGGAGAGTGTCCCGGGGGGAGGGGAGAGTGTCTCGGGCGGAGGGGAGAGTGTCCCGGGGGGAGGGGAGATTGTCCCGGGGAGAGGGGAGAGGAGGGGAGGAGAGAGTGTCTCAGGGGAGGGGAGAGTGTCCCGGGGGGAGGGGAGGGTGTCTCAGGGGGAGGGGAGAGAGTCCCAGGAGGAGGGGAGGGGAGAGTGTCCCAGGAGGAGGGGAGGGGAGAGTGTCCCGAGGGGAGGGGAGAGTGTCTCGGGGGGAGGGGAGAGTGTCCCGGGGAGAGGGGAGAGTGTCCCGGGGGGAGGGGAGAGTGTCTCAGGGGGAGTGGAGAGTGTCTCGGGGGGAGGGGAGAGTGTCTCGGGGGTGGGGATAGTGTCTCGCGGGGAGGGGAGAGTGTCTCGAGGGGAAGGGAGAGTGTCTCGGGGGGAGGGGAGACTGTCTCGGGGGGAGGGGAGAGTGTCTCCGGGGGAGGGGACAGTGTCTCCGGGGGAGGGGAGAGTGACTAAGGGGGAGGGGAGAGTGTCTCCGGGGGAGGGGAGAGTGTCCCGAGGGGAGTGGAGAGTGTCCCTGGGGGAGGGGAGAGTGTCCCGGATGGAGGGGAGAGTGTCCCGGGGGGAGGGGAGAGTGTCCCGGGGGGAGGGGAGAGTGTCCCGGGAGGAGGGGAGAGTGTCCCGGGGGGAGGGGAGAGTGTCCCGGTGGGAGGGGAGAGTGTCTCGGGGGAAGGGGAGAGTGTCCCGAGGTGAGGGGAGAGGAGGGTAGGAGTGTCCCAGGGGGAGCGAAGGGGAGGGGAGAGTGTCTCAGGGGAGGGGAGAGTGTCCCGGGGGGAGGGGAGAGTGTCCCGGGGGGAGGAGAGAGTGTCTCAGGGGAGAGGAGAGCGTCCCGGGGAGAGGGGAGGGTGTCTCAGGGGGAGTGGAGAGTGTTCCGAGGGGAGGGGAGAGTGTCCCGAGGGGAGGGGAGAGTGTCTCGGGGGGAGGGGAGAGTGTCCCGGGGGGAGGGGATAGTGTCCCGGGGGGAGAGAGTGTCTCAGGGGAGGGGAGAGTGTCCCGGGGGGAGGGGAGGTGTCTCAGGGGGAGGGGAGATTGTCCCCGGAGGAGGGGAGGGGAGAGTGTCCCGGGGGGAGGGTAGTGTGTCCCGGGGGGAGAGGAGAGTGTCCCGGAGGCAAGGCAGAGTGTCCCGATGGGAGGGGAGTGTGTCTCGGCGGGAGGGGAGAGTGTCCCAGGGGGAGGGGAGAGTGTCCCTGGGGGAGTGGACGGGAGAGTGTCCCAGGGGGAGGGGAGGGGAGAGTGTCCCAGGGGGAGGGGAGGGGAGAGTGTCCCAGTGGGAGGGGAGAGAGTCCCAGGGGGAGGGGAGATTGTCCCAGGAGGAGGGGAGGGGAGAGTGTCCCGAGTGGAGGGGAGAGTGTCCCGGGGAGAGTGGAGAGTGTCCCGAGGGGAGGGGAGGGGAGAATGTCCCGAGGGGAGGGGAGGGGAGGGGAGGCGAGAGTGTCGCGGGGGAGGGGAGAGTGTCCCGGGGGGAGGGGAGAGTGTCCCGGGGGGAGGGGAGAGTGTCTCGGGGGGAGGGGAGAGTGTCCCGAGGGGAGGGGAGGGGAGAGTGTCCCGAGGGGAGGGGAGGGGAGAGTGTCCCGGGGGGAGGGGAGAGTGTCCCGGGGGAAAGGGAGAGTGTCCCGGGGGGAGGGGAGAGTGTCCCGAGGGGAGGGGAGAGTGTCCCGGGGGGAGGGGAGAGTGTCCCGGGGGGAGAGAGTGTCTCAGGGGAGGGGAGAGTGTCCCGGGGGGAGGGAAGGGTGTCTCAGGGGGAGGGGAGAGTGTCCCAGGAGGAGAGGAGGGGAGAGCGTTCCGGGGGGAGGGGAGAGGGTCTCAGGGGGAGTGGAGAGTGTCCCGAGTGGAGGGGAGAGTGTCCCGAGGGGAGGGGAGAGTGTCTCGGGGGGAGGGGATAGTGTCTCGCGGGGAGGGGAGAGTGTCTCGGGGGGAAGGGAGAGTGTCTCGGGGGGAGGGAGAGTGTCCCGAGGGGAGGGGAGAGTGTCCCGGGGGGAGGGGAGAGTGTCTCGGGGGGAGGGGAGAGTGTCCCGGGGGGAGGGGAGATTGTCCCGGGGAGAGGGGAGAGGAGGGGAGGAGAGAGTGTCTCAGGGGAGGGGAGAGTGTCCCGGGGGGAGGGGAGGGTGTCTCAGGGGGAGGGGAGAGTGCACCAGGAGGAGGGGGGGGGAGAGTGTCCCAGGAGGAGGGGAGGGGTGAGTGTCCCGGGGGGAGGGGAGAGTGTCTCAGGGGGAGTGGAGAGTGTCCCGAGGGGAGGGGAGCGTGTCCCGAGGGGAGGGGAGAGTGTCTCGGGGGGAGGGGAGAGTGTCTCGGGGGGAGGGGAGAGTGTCCCTGGGGGAGGGGACGGGAGAGTGTCGCAGGGGTAGGGGAGGGGAGAGTGTCCCAGTGGGAGGGGAGAGAGTCCCAGGGGGAGGGGAGATTGTCCCAGGAGGAGGGGAGGGGAGAGTGTCCCGAGTGGAGGGGAGAGTGTCCCGGGGAGAGGGGAGAGTGTACCGAGGGGAGGGGAGGGGAGAATGTCCCGAGGGGAGGGGAGGGGAGGGGAGGGGAGAGTGTCGCGGGGGAGGGGAGAGTGTCCCGTGGGGAGGGGAGAGTGTCTCGGGGGGAGGGGAGAGTGTCCCGAGGGGAGGGGAGGGGAGAGTGTCCCGGTGGGAGGGGAGAGTGTCCCGGGGGGAAGGGAGAGTGTCCCGGGGGGAGGGGAGGGGAGAGTGTCCCGGGGGGAGGGGAGAGTGTCTCAGGGGGAGTGGAGAGTGTCCCGAGTGGAGGGGAGAGTCTCCCGAGGGGAGGGGAGAGTGTCTCGGGGGGAGGGGAGTGTGTCTCGGGGGGAGGGGATAGTGTCTCGCGGGGAGGGGAGAGTGTCTCGGGGGGAAGGAAGAGTGTCTCGGGGGGAGGGAGAGTGTCCCGAGGGGAGGGGAGAGTGTCCCGGGGGGAGGGGAGAGTGTCTCGGGCGGAGGGGAGAGTGTCCCGGGGGGAGGGGAGATTGTCCCGGGGAGAGGGGAGAGGAGGGGAGGAGAGAGTGTCTCAGGGGAGGGGAGAGTGTCCCGGGGGGAGGGGAGGGTGTCTCAGGGGGAGGGGAGAGAGTCCCAGGAGGAGGGGAGGGGAGAGTGTCCCAGGAGGAGGGGAGGGGAGAGTGTCCCGGGGGGAGGGGAGAGTGTCTCAGGGGGAGTGGAGAGTGTCTCGGGGGGAGGGGAGAGTGTCTCGGGGGAGGGGATAGTGTCTCGCGGGGAGGGGAGAGTGTCTCGGGGGGAAGGGAAAGTGTCTCGGGGGGAGGGGAGACTGTCTCGGGGGGAGGGGAGAGTGTCTCCGGGGGAGGGGACAGTGTCTCCGGGGGAGGGGAGAGTGTCTCCGGGGGAGGGGAGAGTGACTAAGGGGGAGGGGAGAGTGTCTCCGGGGGAGGGGAGAGTGTCTGAGGGGGAGGGGAGAGTGTCCCGGGGGGAGGGGAGAGTGTCCCGGGGGGAGGGGAGGGGAGATTATCCCAGGGGGAGGGGAGGGGAGAGTGTCCCGGGAGGAGGGGAGAGTGCCCGGGGAGAGGGGAGAGTGTCCCGAGGGGAGGGGAGGGGAGATTGTCCCAGGGGGAGGGGAGGGGAGAGTGTCCCGGGAGGAGGGGAGAGTGCCCGGGGAGAGGGGAGAGTGTCCCGAGGGGAGGGGAGGGGAGATTGTCCCAGGGGGAGGGGAGAGTGTCCCGGAGGGAGGGGAGGGGAGAATGTCCCGAGGGGAGGGGAGGGGAGGGGAGAGTGTCCCAGGGGGAGCGAAGGGGAGGGGAGAGTGTCCCGAGGGGAGGGGAGAGTGTCCCTGGGGGAGGGGAGAGTGTCCCGGATGGAGGGGAGAGTGTCCCGGGGGGAGGGGAGAGTGTCCCGGGGGGAGGGGAGAGTGTCCCGGGGGGAGGGGAGAGTGTCCCGGTGGGAGGGGAGAGTGTCTCGGGGGAAGGGGAGAGTGTCCCGAGGTGAGGGGAGAGGAGGGTAGGAGAGAGTGTCTCAGGGGAGGGGAGAGCGTCCCGGGGAGAGGGGAGGGTGTCTCAGGGGGAGTGGAGAGTGTTCCGAGGGGAGGGGAGAGTGTCCCGAGGGGAGGGGAGAGTGTCCCGGGGGAAGGGGAGAGTGTCCCGGGGGAAGGGGAGGGGAGGGGAGAGTGTCTCAGGGGAGGGGAGAGTGTCCCGGGGGAGGGGAGAGTGTCTCAGGTTGAGGGCAGATAATTCCCAGGGGGAGGGGAGAGTGTTCCAAGGGGTGGGGAGAGTGTCCCGAGGGGAGGGGAGAGTGTCCCGGGGGGAGGGGAGACGGTCCCGGGGGGAGGGGAGAGTGTCCCGAGGGGAGGGGAGAGTGTCCCGGGGGGAGGGGAGAGTGTCCCGGGGGGAGGGGAGGGGTGAGTGTCCCGGGGAGAGGGGAGAGTGTCCCGGGGGGAGGGGAGGGGTGAGTGTCCCGAGGAGAGGGGAGAGTGTCCCGAGGGGAGGGGAGAGTGTCTCAGGTGGAGGGTAGAGTGTCCCGGGGGGAGGGGAGGGGAGAGTGTCCCGGGGGGAGGGGAGAGTGTCTCAGGGGGAGTGGAGAGTGTCCCGAGGGGAGGGGAGAGTGTCTCGGCGGGAGGGGAGAGTGTCCCGAGGGGAGGGGAGAGTGTCTCGGGGGGAGGGGAGAGTGTCTCGGGGGGAGGGGAGAGTGTCCCGGGGGGAGGGGAGAGTGTCCCGGGGGGAGAGAGTGTCTCAGGGGAGGGGAGAGTGTCCCGGGGGAGGGGAGGGTGTCTCAGGGGGAGGGGAGAGTGTCCCAGGAGGAGGGGAGGGGAGAGTGTCCCGGGGGGAGGGGAGAGTGTCTCAGGGGGAGTGGAGAGTGTCCCGAGGGGAGGGGAGAGTGTCTCGGGGGGAGGGGAGAGTGTCCCGGGGGGAGGGGATAGTGTCCCGGGTGGAGAGAGTGTCTCAGGGGAGGGGAGAGTGTCCCGGGGGGAGGGGAGGTGTCTCAGGGGGAGGGGAGATTGTCCCCGGAGGAGGGGAGGGGAGAGTGTCCCGGGGGGAGCGGAGAGAGTCCCAGGGGGAGGGGAGAGTGTCCCAGGGGGAGGGGAGGGGAGAGTGTCTCGGGGGGAGAGGAGAGTGACCCGGGGGGAGGGGAGAGAGTCCCAGGGGGAGGGGAGGGGAGAGTGTCTCGGGGGGAGAGGAGAGTGACCCGGGGGGAGCGGAGAGAGTCCCAGGGGGAGGGGAGGGGAGAGTGTCCCGGGAGGAGGGGAGAGTGTCCCGAGGGGAGGGGAGGGGAGATTGTCCCAGGGGGAGGGGAGAGTGTCCCGGGGGGAGGGGAGGGGAGTGGAGAGTGTCCCAGGGGGAGCGAAGGGGAGGGTAGAGTGTCTCAGGGGAGGGGAGAGTGTCCCGAGGGGAGGGGAGATTGTCCCGAGGGGAGTGGAGAGTGTCCCTGGGGGAGGGGAGAGTGTCCCGGATGGAGGGGAGAGTGTCCCGGGGGGAGGGGAGAGTGTCCCGGGGGGAGGGGAGAGTGTCCCGGGGGGAGGGGAGAGTGTCCCGGTGGGAGGGGAGAGTGTCTCGGGGGAAGGGGAGAGTGTCCCGAGGTGAGGGGAGAGGAGGGTAGGAGAGAGTGTCTCAGGGGAGGGGAGAGTGTCCCGAGGGGAGGGGAGAGTGTCCCGGGGGAAGGGGAGAGTGTCCCGGGGGAAGGGGAGGGGAGGGGAGAGTGTCCTGGAGGGAGGGGAGAGTGTCTCAGGGGAGGGGAGAGTGTCCCGGGGGAGGGGAGAGTGTTCCAAGGGGTGGGGAGAGTGTCCCGAGGGGAGGGGAGAGTGTCCCGGGGGGAGGGGAGACGGTCCCGGGGGGAGGGGAGAGTGTCCCGAGGGGAGGGGAGAGTGTCCCGGGGGGAGGGGAGAGTGTCCCGGGGGGAGGGAAGGGGTGAGTGTCCCGGGGAGAGGGGAGAGTGTCCCGGGGGGAGGGGAGGGGTGAGTGTCCCGGGGAGAGGGGAGAGTGTCCCGAGGGGAGGGGAGAGTGTCTCAGGTGGAGGGGAGAGTGTCCCGGGGGGAGGGGAGAGTGTCCCTGGGGGAAGGGAGGGAGTCCCGGGGGGAGGGGAGAGTGTCCCGAGGGGAGGGGAGAGTGTCCCGGGGGGAGGGGAGGGGAGGGGAGAGTGTCTCGGGGGGAGGGGAAAGTGTCTCAGGGGAGGGGAGAGTGTCCCGGAGGGAGGGGAGAGTGTCCCGGGGGGAGGGGAGAGTGTCCCAGGGGGAGGGGAGGGTGAGTGTCCCGGGGGGAGGGGAGAGTGTCCCGGGGAGAGGGGAGAGTGTCCCGAGGGGAGGGGAGGGGAGACTGTCCCAGGGGGTGGGGAGAGTGTCCCGGGGGGAGGGGAGGGGAGTGTCCCGAGGGGAGGGGAGGGTAGGGGAGGGGAGGGGAGAGTGTCCCAGGGGAGGGAAGGGGAGGGGAGAGTGTCTCAGGGGAGGGGAGAGTGTCCCGAGGCGAGGGGAGAGTGTCCCGGGGGGAATGGAGAGTGTCCTGAGGTAGGGGAGGAGAGAGTGTCCCAGGGGGAGGGGAGAGTGTCCCGGGGGGAGAGGAGAGTGTCCCGGAGGCAAGGCAGAGTGTCCCGGGGGGAGGGGAGAGTGTCCCGAGGGGAGGGGAGAGTGTCCCGGGAGGAGGGGACGGGAGAGTGTCCCAGGGGGAGGGGAGGGGAGGGGAGAGTGTCCCAGGGGGAGGGGAGGGGAGTGTGTCCCAGTGGGAGGGGAGAGAGTCCCAGGGGGAGGGGAGATTGTCCCAGGAGGAGGGGAGGGGAGAGTGTCCCGGGGAGAGGGGAGAGTGTTCCGAGGGGAGGGGTGGGGAGAGTGTCCCAGGGGGAGGGGAGAGTGTCCCAGGGGGAGGGGAGGGGAGAATGTCCCGAGGGGAGGGGAGGGGAGGGGAGAGTGTCGCGGGGGAGGGGAGTGTGTCCCGGGGGGAGGGGAGAGTGTCTCGGGGGGAGGGGAGAGTGTCCCGAGGTGAGGGGAGGGGAGGGGAGAGTGTCCCGGTGGGAGGGGAGAGTGTCCCGGGGGGAGGGGAGAGTGTCCCGGGGGGAGGGGAGAGTGTCCCGGGGGGAGGTGAGAGTGTCCCGAGGGGAGGGGAGAGTGTCTCGGGGGGAGGGGAGAGTGTCCCGTGGGGAGGGGAGAGTGTCCCGGGGGGAGAGAGTGTCTCAGGGGAGGGGAGAGTGTCCCGGGGGGAGGGGAGGGTGTCTTAGGGGGAGGGGAGAGTGTCCCAGGAGGAGGGGAGGGGAGAGTGTCCCGGGGGGAGGGGAGAGTGTCTCAGGGGGAGTGGAGAGTGTGCCGAGGGGAGGGGAGAGTGTCTCGGGGGGAGGGGAGAGTGTCCCGGGGGGAGGGGATAGTGTCCCGGGGGGAGAGAGTGTCTCAGGGGAGGGGAGAGTGTCCCGGGGGGAGGGGAGGTGTCTCAGGGGGAGGGTAGATTGTCCCCGCAGGAGGGGAGGGGAGAGTGTCCCGGGGGGAGCGGAGAGAGTCCCAGGGGGAGGGGAGAGTGTCCCAGGGGGAGGGGAGGGGAGAGTGTCCCGGGGGGAGGGTAGTGTGTCCCGGGGGGAGAGGAGAGTGTCCCGGAGGCAAGGCAGAGTGTCCCGAGGGGAGGGGAGTGTGTCTCGGCGGGAGGGGAGAGTGTCCCAGGGGGAGGGGAGAGTGTCCCTGGGGGAGTGGACGGGAGAGTGTCCCAGGGGGAGGGGAGGGGAGGGTGTCCCAGGGGGAGGGGAGGGGAGAGTGTCCCGAGTGGAGGGGAGAGTGTCCCGGGGAGAGTGGAGAGTGTCCCGAGGGGAGGGGAGGGGAGAATGTCCCGAGGGGAGGGGAGGGGAGGGGAGGCGAGAGTGTCGCGGGGGAGGGGAGAGTGTCCCGGGGGGAGGGGAGAGTGTCCCGGGGGGAGGGGAGAGTGTCTCGGGGGGAGGGGAGAGTGTCCCGAGGGGAGGGGAGGGGAGAGTGTCCCGGTGGGAGGGGAGAGTGTCCCGGGGGGAGGGGAGTGTGTCCCGGGGGAAAGGGAGAGTGTCCCGGGGGGAGAGGAGTGTGTCCCGAGGGGAGGGGAGAGTGTCCCGGGGGGAGGGGAGAGTGTCCCGGGGGGAGAGAGTGTCTCAGGGGAGGGGAGAGTGTCTCAGGGGGAGGGGAGAGTGTCCCAGGAGGAGGGGAGGGGAGAGCGTTCCGGGGGGAGGGGAGAGGGTCTCAGGGGGAGTGGAGAGTGTCCTGAGGGGAGGGGAGAGTGTCTCGGGGGGAGGGGATAGTGTCTCGCGGGGAGGGGAGAGTGTCTCGGGGGGAAGGGAGAGTGTCTCGGGGGGAGGGAGAGTGTCCCGAGGGGAGGGGAGAGTGTCCCGGGGGGAGGGGAGAGTGTCTCGGGGGGAGGGGAGAGTGTCATGGGGGGAGGGGAGATTGTCCCGGGGAGAGGGGAGAGGAGGGGAGGAGAGAGTGTCTCAGGGGAGGGGAGAGTGTCCCGGGGGGAGGGGAGGGTGTCTCAGGGGGAGGGGAGAGTGCCCCAGGAGGAGGCGGGGGGAAGAGTGTCCCAGGAGGAGGGGAGGGGTGAGTGTCCCGGGGGGAGGGGAGAGTGTCTCAGGGGGAGTGGAGAGTGTCCCGAGGGGAGGGGAGCGTGTCCCGAGGGGAGGGGAGAGTGTCTCGGGGGGAGGGGAGAGTGTCTCGGGGGGAGGGGAGAGTGTCCCTGGGGGAGGGGAGGGGAGAGTGTCGCAGGGGTAGGGGAGGGGAGAGTGTCCCAGTGGGAGGGGAGAGAGTCCCAGGGGGAGGGGAGATTGTCCCAGGAGGAGGGGAGGGGAGAGTGTCCCGAGTGGAGGGGAGAGTGTCCCGGGGAGAGGGGAGAGTGTACCGAGGGGAGGGGAGGGGAGAATGTCCCGAGGGGAGGGGAGGGGAGGGGAGGGGAGAGTGTCGCGGGGGAGGGGAGAGTGTCCCGTGGGGAGGGGAGAGTGTCTCGGGGGGAGGGGAGAGTGTCCCGAGGGGAGGGGAGGGGAGAGTGTCCCGGTGGGAGGGGAGAGTGTCCCGGGGGGAGGTGAGAGTGTCCCGGGGGGAAGGGAGAGTGTCCCGGGGGGAGGGGAGAGTGTCCCGAGGGGAGGGGAGAGTGTCTCGGATGGAGGGGAGAGTGTCCCGGGGAGAGGGGAGAGTGTCCCGGGGGGAGAGAGTGTCTCAGGGGAGTGGAGAGTGTCCCGGGGGGAGGGAAGGGTGTCTCAGGGGGAGGGGAGAGTGTCCCGGGGGGAGGGGAGAGTGTCTCAGGGGGAGTGGAGAGTGTCCCGAGTGGAGGGGAGAGTGTCCCGAGGGGAGGGGAGAGTGTCTCGGGGGGAGGGGAGTGTGTCTCGGGGGGAGGGGATAGTGTCTCGCGGGGAGGGGAGAGTGTCTCGGGGGGAAGGGAGAGTGTCTCGGGGGGAGGGAGAGTGTCCCGAGGGGAGGGGAGAGTGTCCCGGGGGGAGGGGAGAGTGTCTCGGGCGGAGGGGAGAGTGTCCCGGGGGGAGGGGAGATTGTCCCGGGGAGAGGGGAGAGGAGGGGAGGAGAGAGTGTCTCAGGGGAGGGGAGAGTGTCCCGGGGGGAGGGGAGGGTGTCTCAGGGGGAGGGGAGAGAGTCCCAGGAGGAGGGGAGGGGAGAGTGTCCCAGGAGGAGGGGAGGGGAGAGTGTCCCGGGGGGAGGGGAGAGTGTCTCAGGGGGAGTGGAGAGTGTCTCGGGGGGAGGGGAGAGTGTCTCGGGGGAGGGGATAGTGTCTCGGGGGGAAGGGAGAGTGTCCCGGGGGGAGGGGAGAGTGTCTCAGGGGGAGTGGAGAGTGTCTCGGGGGGAAGGGAGAGTGTCTCGGGGGGAGGGGAGGGGAGAGTGTCCCGAGGGGAGTGGAGAGTGTCCCGGGGGGAGGGGAGAGTGTCCCGGGGGCAGGGGAGAGTGTCCCGAGTGGAGGGGAGAGTGTCCCGGGGGGAGGGGAGAGTGTCCCGGGGGGAGGGGAGGGGAGATTATCCCAGGGGGAGGGGAGAGAGTCCCAGGGGGAGGGGAGGGGAGAGTGTCCAGGGAGGAGGGGAGAGTGCCCGGGGAGAGGGGAGAGTGTCCCGAGGGGAGGGGAGGGGAGATTGTCCCAGGGCGAGGGGAGGGGAGAGTGTCCCGGGAGGAGGGGAGAGTGCCCGGGGAGAGGGGAGAGTATCCCGAGGGGAGGGGAGGGGAGATTGTCCCAGGGGGAGGGGAGAGCGTCCCGGGGGGAGGGGACGGGAGAATGTCCCGAGGGGAGGGGAGGGGAGGGGAGAGTGTCCCAGGGGGAGCGAAGGGGAGGGGAGAGTGTCTCAGGGGAGGGGAGAGTGTCCCGAGGGGAGGGGAGATTGTCCCGAGGGGAGTGGAGAGTGTCCCTGGGGGAGGGGAGAGTGTCCCGGATGGAGGGGAGAGTGTCCCGGGGGGAGGGAAGAGTGTCCCGGTGGGAGGGGAGAGTGTCTCGGGGGAAGGGGAGAGTGTCCCGAGGTGAGGGGAGAGGAGGGTAGGAGAGAGTGTCTCAGGGGAGGGGAGAGCGTCCCGGGGAGAGGGGAGGGTGTCTCAGGGGGAGGGGAGAGTGTTCCGAGGGGAGGGGAGAGTGTCCCGAGGGGAGGGGAGAGTGTCCGGGGGAAGGGGAGAGTGTCCCGGGGGAAGGGGAGGGGAGGGGAGAGTGTCCTGGAGGGAGGGGAGAGTGTCTCAGGGGAGGGGAGAGTGTCCCGGGGGAGGGGAGAGTGTCTCAGGTTGAGGGCAGATAATTCCCAGGGGGAGGGGAGAGTGTTCCAAGGGGTGGGGAGAGTGTCCCGAGGGGAGGGGAGAGTGTCCCGGGGGGAGGGGAGACGGTCCCGGGGGGAGGGGAGAGTGTCCCGAGGGGAGGGGAGAGTGTCCCGGGGGGAGGGGAGAGTGACCCGGGGGGAGGGGAGGGGTGAGTGTCCCGGGGAGAGGGGAGAGTGTCCCGGGGGGAGGGGAGGGGTGAGTGTCCCGGGGAGAGGGGAGAGTGTCCCGAGGGGAGGGGAGAGTGTCTCAGGTGGAGGGGAGAGTGTCCCGGGGGGAGGGGAGGGGAGAGTGTCCCGGGGGGAGGGGAGAGTGTCTCAGGGGGAGTGGAGAGTGTCCCGAGGGGAGGGGAGAGTGTCTCGGGGGGAGGGGAGAGTGTCCCGAGGGGAGGGGAGAGTGTCCCGGGGGGAGGGGAGAGTGTCCCGGGGGGAGGGGAGAGTGTCTCGGGGGGAGGGCAGAGTGTCCCGGGGAGAGGGGAGAGTGTCCCGGGGGGAGAGAGTGTCTCAGGGGAGGGGAGAGTGTCCCGGGGGGAGGGGAGGGTGTCTCAGGGGGAGGGGAGAGTGTCCCAGGAGGAGGGGAGGGGAGAGTGTCCCGGGGGGAGGGGAGAGTGTCTCAGGGGGAGTGGAGAGTGTCCCGAGGGGAGGGGAGAGTGTCCCGGGTGGAGAGAGTGTCTCAGGGGAGGGGAGAGTGTCCCGGGTGGAGAGAGTGTCTCAGGGGAGGGGAGAGTGTCCCGGGGGGAGGGGAGGTGTCTCAGGGGGAGGGGAGATTGTCCCCGGAGGAGGGGAGGGGAGAGTGTCCCGGGGGGAGCGGAGAGAGTCCCAGGGGGAGGGGAGGGGAGAGTGTCCCGGGAGGAGGGGAGAGTGCCCGGGGAGAGGGGAGAGTGTCCCGAGGGGAGGGGAGGGGAGATTGTCCCAGGGGGAGGGGAGAGTGTCCCGGGGGGAGGGGAGGGGAGAATGTCCCGAGAGGAGGGGAGGGGAGTGGAGAGTGTCCCGGGGGAGGGAAGGGGAGGGGAGAGTGTCTCAGGGGAGGGGAGGGGAGGGGAGAGTGTCCCAGGGGGAGCGAAGGGGAGGGGAGAGTGTCTCAGGGGAGGGGAGAGTGTCCCGAGGGGAGGGGAGATTGTCCCGAGGGGAGTGGAGAGTGTCCCTGGGGGAGGGGAGAGTGTCCCGGATGGAGGGGAGAGTGTCCCGGGGGGAGGGGAGAGTGTCCCGGGGGGAGGGGAGAGTGTCCCGGGGGGAGGGGAGAGTGTCCCGGTGGGAGGGGAGAGTGTCTCGGGGGAAGGGGAGAGTGTCCCGAGGTGAGGGGAGAGGAGGGTAGGAGAGAGTGTCTCAGGGGAGGGGAGAGTGTCCCGGGGAGAGGGGAGGGTGTCTCAGGGGGAGTGGAGAGTGTTCCGAGGGGAGGGGAGAGTGTCCCGAGGGGAGGGGAGAGTGTCCCGGGGGAAGGGGAGAGTGTCCCGGGGGAAGGGGAGAGTGTCCCGGGGGAAGGGGAGGGGAGGGGAGAGTGTCCTGGAGGGAGGGGAGAGTGTCTCAGTGGAGGGGAGAGTGTCCCGGGGGAAGGGGAGAGTGTCCCGGGGGAAGGGGAGGGGAGGGGAGAGTGTCCTGGAGGGAGGGGAGAGTGTCTCAGTGGAGGGGAGAGTGTCCCGGGGGAGGGGAGAGTGTCTCAGGTTGAGGGCAGATAATTCCCAGGGGGAGGGGAGAGTGTCCCGGGGGGTGGGGAGAGTGTCCCGAGGGGAGGGGAGAGTGTCCCGGGGGGAGGGGAGACGGTCCCGGGGGGAGGGGAGAGTGTCCCGAGGGGAGGGGAGAGTGTCCCGGGGGGAGGGGAGAGTGTCCCGGGGGGAGGGAAGGGGTGAGTGTCCCGGGGAGAGGGGAGAGTGTCCCGGGGGGAGGGGAGGGGTGAGTGTCCCGGGGAGAGGGGAGAGTGTCCCGAGGGGAGGGGAGAGTGTCTCAGGTGGAGGGGAGAGTGTCCCGGGGGGAGGGGAGAGTGTCCCTGGGGGAAGGGAGGGAGTCCCGGGGGGAGGGGAGAGTGTCCCGAGGGGAGGGGAGAGTGTCCCGGGGGGAGGGGAGGGGAGGGGAGAGTGTCTCGGGGGGAGGGGAAAGTGTCTCAGGGGAGGGGAGAGTGTCCCGAGGGGAGGGGAGTGTGTCCCGGGGGGAGGGGAGAGTGTCCCGGGGGGAGGGGAGAGTGTCCCGGGGGGAGGGGAGAGTGTCCCAGGGGGAGGGGAGGGTGAGTGTCCCAAGGGGAGGGGAGAGTGTCCCGGGGGGAGGGGAGAGTGTCCCGGGGAGAGGGGAGAGTGTCCCGAGGGGAGGGGAGGGGAGACTGTCCCAGGGGGTGGGGAGAGTGTCCCGGGGGGAGGGGAGGGGAGTGTCCCGAGGGGAGGGGAGGGTAGGGGAGGGGAGGGGAGAGTGTCCCAGGGGGAGGGAAGGGGAGGGGAGAGTGTCTCAGGGGAGGGGAGAGTGTCCCGAGGCGAGGGGAGAGTGTCCCGGGGGGAATGGAGAGTGTCCCGGAGGCAAGGCAGAGTGTCCCGGGGGGAGGGGAGAGTGTCCCGAGGGGAGGGGAGAGTGTCCCGGGAGGAGGGGACGGGAGAGTGTCCCAGGGGGAGGGGAGGGGAGAGTGTCCCAGGGGGAGGGGAGGGGAGTGTGTCCCAGTGGGAGGGGAGAGAGTCCCAGGGGGAGGGGAGATTGTCCCAGGAGGAGGGGAGGGGAGAGTGTCCCGGGGAGAGGGGAGAGTGTTCCGAGGGGAGGGGAGGGGAGAGTGTCCCAGGGGGAGGGGAGAGTGTCCCGGGGGGAGGGGAGGGGAGAATGTCCCGAGGGGAGGGGAGGGGAGGGGAGGGGAGAGTGTCGCGGGGGAGGGGAGTGTGTCCCGGGGGGAGGGGAGAGTGTCTCGGGGGGAGGGGAGAGTGTCCCGAGGTGAGGGGAGGGGAGGGGAGAGTGTCCCGGTGGGAGGGGAGCGTGTCCCGGGGGGAGGGGAGAGTGTCCCGGGGGGAGGTGAGAGTGTCCCGGGGGGAGGTGAGAGTGTCCCGAGGGGAGGGGAGAGTGTCTCGGGGGGAGGAGGGAGTGTCCCGGGGGGAGGGGAGAGTGTCCCGGGGGGAGGGGAGAGTGTCCCGGGGGGAGGTGAGAGTGTCCCGAGGGGAGGGGAGAGTGTCTCGGGGGGAGGAGGGAGTGTCCCGGGGGGAGGGGAGAGTGTCCCGGGGGGAGAGAGTGTCTCAGGGGAGGGGAGAGTGTCCCGGGGGGAGGGGAGGGTGTCTCAGGGGGAGGGGAGAGTGTCCCAGGAGGAGGGGAGGGGAGAGTGTCCCGGGGGGAGGGGAGAGTGTCTCAGGGGGAGTGGAGAGTGTCCCGAGGGGAGGGGAGAGTGTCTCGGGGGGAGGGGAGAGTGTCCCGGGGGGAGGGGATAGTGTCCCGGGGGGAGAGAGTGTCTCAGTGGAGGGGAGAGTGTCCCGGGGGGAGCGGAGAGAGTCCCAGGGGGAGGGGAGAGTGTCCCAGGGGGAGGGGAGGGGAGAGTGTCCCGGGGGGAGGGTAGTGTGTCCCGGGGGGAGAGGAGAGTGTCCCGGAGGCTAGGCAGAGTGTCCCGATGGGAGGGGAGTGTGTCTCGGCGGGAGGGGAGAGTGTCCCAGGGGGAGGGGAGAGTGTCCCTGGGGGAGTGGACGGGAGAGTGTCCCAGGGGGAGGGGAGGGGAGAGTGTCCCAGGGGGAGGGGAGGGGAGAGTGTCCCAGTGGGAGGGGAGAGAGTCCCAGGGGGAGGGGAGATTGTCCCAGGAGGAGGGGAGGGGAGAGTGTCCCGAGTGGAGGGGAGAGTGTCCCGGGGAGAGTGGAGAGTGTCCCGAGGGGAGGGGAGGGGAGAATGTCCCGAGGGGAGGGGAGGGGAGGGGAGGCGAGAGTGTCGCGGGGGAGGGGAGAGTGTCCCGGGGGGAGGGGAGAGTGTCCCGGGGGGAGGGGAGAGTGTCTCGGGGGGAGGGGAGAGTGTCCCGAGGGGAGGGGAGGGGAGAGTGTCCCGGTGGGAGGGGAGAGTGTCCCGGGGGGAGGGGAGAGTGTCCCGGGGGAAAGGGAGAGTGTCCCGGGGGGAGGGGAGAGTGTCCCGAGGGGAGGGGAGAGTGTCCCGGGGGGAGGGGAGAGTGTCCCGGGGGGAGAGAGTGTCTCAGGGGAGGGGAGAGTGTCCCGGGGGGAGGGAAGGGTGTCTCAGGGGGAGGGGAGAGTGTCCCAGGAGGAGGGAAGGGGAGAGTGTCCCGGGGGGAGGGGAGAGGGTCTCAGGGGGAGTGGAGAGTGTCCCGAGTGGAGGGGAGAGTGTCCCGAGGGGAGGGGAGAGTGTCTCGGGGGGAGGGGATAGTGTCTCGCGGGGAGGGGAGAGTGTCTCGGGGGGAAGGGAGAGTGTCTCGGGGGGAGGGAGAGTGTCCCGAGGGGAGGGGAGAGTGTCCCGGGGGGAGGGGAGAGTGTCTCGGGGGGAGGGGAGAGTGTCCCGGGGGGAGGGGAGATTGTCCCGGGGAGAGGAGGGGAGGAGAGAGTGTCTCAGGGGAGGGGAGAGTGTCCCGGGGGGAGGGGAGGGTGTCTCAGGGGGAGGGGAGAGTGCCCCAGGAGGACGGGGGGGGAGAGTGTCCCAGGAGGAGGGGAGGGGTGAGTGTCCCGGGGGGAGGGGAGAGTGTCTCAGGGGGAGTGGAGAGTGTCCCGAGGGGAGGGGAGCGTGTCCCGAGGGGAGGGGAGAGTGTCTCGGGGGGAGGGGAGAGTGTCTCGGGGGGAGGGGAGAGTGTCCCTGGGGGAGGGGACGGGAGAGTGTCGCAGGGGTAGGGGAGGGGAGAGTGTCCCAGTGGGAGGGGAGAGAGTCCCAGGGGGAGGGGAGATTGTCCCAGGAGGAGGGGAGGGGAGAGTGTCCCGAGTGGAGGGGAGAGTGTCCCGGGGAGAGGGGAGAGTGTCCCGAGGGGAGGGGAGGGGAGAATGTCCCGAGGGGAGGGGAGAGTGTCCCGGGGGGAAGGGAGAGTGTCCTGGGGGGAGGGGAGAGTGTCCCGAGGGGAGGGGAGAGTGTCCCGGGGGGAAGGGAGAGTGTCCTGGGGGGAGGGGAGAGTGTCCCGGGGAGAGGGGAGAGTGTACCGAGGGGAGGGGAGGGGAGAATGTCCCGAGGGGAGGGGAGGGGAGGGGAGGGGAGAGTGTCGCGGGGGAGGGGAGAGTGTCCCGTGGGGAGGGGAGAGTGTCTCGGGGGGAGGGGAGAGTGTCCCTGGGGGAGGGGACGGGAGCGTGTCCCAGGGGGAGGGGAGGGGAGAGTGTCCCAGGGGGAGGGGAGGGGAGAGTGTCCCAGTGGGAGGGGAGAGAGTCCCAGGGGGAGGGGAGATTGTCCCAGGAGGAGGGGAGGGGAGAGTGTCCCGAGTGGAGGGGAGAGTGTCCCGGGGAGAGGGGAGAGTGTCCCGAGGGGAGGGGAGGGGAGAATGTCCCGAGGGGAGGGGAGAGTGTCCCGGGGGGAAGGGAGAGTGTCCTGGGGGGAGGGGAGAGTGTCCCGAGGGGAGGGGAGAGTGTCCCGGGGGGAAGGGAGAGTGTCCTGGGGGGAGGGGAGAGTGTCCCGGGGAGAGGGGAGAGTGTACCGAGGGGAGGGGAGGGGAGAATGGCCCGAGGGGAGGGGAGGGGAGGGGAGGGGAGAGTGTCGCGGGGGAGGGGAGAGTGTCCCGTGGGGAGGGGAGAGTGTCTCGGGGGGAGGGGAGAGTGTCCCGAGGGGAGGGGAGGGGAGAGTGTCCCGGTGGGAGGGGAGAGTGTCCCGGGGGGAGGTGAGAGTGTCCCGGGGGGAAGGGAGAGTGTCCTGGGGGGAGGGGAGAGTGTCCCGAGGGGAGGGGAGAGTGTCTCGGGGGGAGGGGAGAGTGTCCCGGGGAGAGGGGAGAGTGTCGCGGGGGGAGAGAGTGTCTCAGGGGAGTGGAGAGTGTCCCGGGGGGAGGGAAGGGTGTCTCAGGGGGAGGGGAGAGTGTCCCAGGAGGAGGGGAGGGGAGAGTGTCCCGGGGGGAGGGGAGAGTGTCTCAGGGGGAGTGGAGAGTGTCCCGAGTGGAGGGGAGAGTGTCCCGAGGGGAGGGGAGAGTGTCTCGGGGGGAGGGGAGTGTGTCTCGGGGGGAGGGGATAGTGTCTCGCGGGGAGGGGAGAGTGTCTCGGGGGGAAGGGAGAGTGTCTCGGGGGGAGGGAGAGTGTCCCGAGGGGAGGGGAGAGTGTCCCGGGGGGAGGGGAGAGTGTCTCGGGCGGAGGGGAGAGTGTCCCGGGGGGAGGGGAGATTGTCCCGGGGAGAGGGGAGAGGAGGGGAGGAGAGAGTGTCTCAGGGGAGGGGAGAGTGTCCCGGGGGGAGGGGAGGGTGTCTCAGGGGGAGGGGAGAGAGTCCCAGGAGGAGGGGAGGGGAGAGTGTCCCAGGAGGAGGGGAGGGGAGAGTGTCCCGGGGGGAGGGGAGAGTGTCTCAGGGGGAGTGGAGAGTGTCTCGGGGGGAGGGGAGAGTGTCTCGGGGGAGGGGATAGTGTCTCGCGGGGAGGGGAGAGTGTCTCGGGGGGAAGGGAGAGTGTCTCGGGGGGAGGGGAGAGTGTCCGGAGGGGAGGGGAGAGTGTCCCGGGGGCCAGGGGAGAGTGTCTCGGGGGGAGGGGAGACTGTCTCGGGGGGAGGGGAGAGTGTCTCCGGGGGAGGGGACAGTGTCTCCGGGGGAGGGGAGAGTGACTAAGGGGGAGGGGAGAGTGTCTCCGGGGGAGGGGAGAGTGTCTAGGTGGGAGGGGAGAGTATCTCGGGGGGAGGGGAGTGTGTCTCGGGGGGAGAGGAGAGTGACCCGGGGGGAGCGGAGAGAGTCCCAGGGGGAGGGGAGAGTGTCCCGGGGGGAGGGGAGAGTGTCCCGGGGGGAGGGGAGAGTGTCCCGGGGGGAGGGGAGGGGAGATTATCCCAGGGGGAGGGGAGAGAGTCCCAGGGGGAGGGGAGGGGAGAGTGTCCCGGGAGGAGGGGAGAGTGCCCGGGGAGAGGGGAGAGTGTCCCGAGGGGAGGGGAGGGGAGATTGTCCCAGGGGGAGGGGAGGGGAGAGTGTCCCGGGAGGAGGGGAGAGTGCCCGGGGAGAGGGGAGATTGTCCCGGGGGGAGGGGAGGGGAGAATGTCCCGAGGGGAGGGGAGGGGAGGGGAGAGTGTCCCAGGGGGAGCGAAGGGGAGGGGAGAGTGTCTCAGGGGAGGGGAGAGTGTCCCGAGGGGAGGGGAGATTGTCCCGAGGGGAGTGGAGAGTGTCCCTGGGGGAGGGGAGAGTGTCCCGGATGGAGGGGAGAGTGTCCCGGGGGGAGGGGAGAGTGTCCCGGGGGGAGGGGAGAGTGTCCCGGGGGGAGGGGAGAGTGTCCCGGGGGGAGGGGAGAGTGTCCCGGTGGGAGGGGAGAGTGTCTCGGGGGAAGGGGAGAGTGTCCCGAGGTGAGGGGAGAGGAGGGTAGGAGAGAGTGTCTCAGGGGAGGGGAGAGCGTCCCGGGGAGAGGGGAGGGTGTCTCAGGGGGAGTGGAGAGTGTTCCGAGGGGAGGGGAGAGTGTCCCGAGGGGAGGGGAGAGTGTCCCGAGGGGAGGGGAGAGTGTCCCGGGGGAAGGGGAGAGTGTCCCGGGGGAAGGGGAGGGGAGGGGAGAGTGTCCTGGAGGGAGGGGAGAGTGTCTCAGGGGAGGGGAGAGTGTCCCGGGGGAGGGGAGAGTGTCTCAGGTTGAGGGCAGATAATTCCCAGGGGGAGGGGAGAGTGTTCCAAGGGGTGGGGAGAGTGTCCCGAGGGGAGGGGAGAGTGTCCCGGGGGGAGGGGAGAGTGTCCCGGGGGGAGGGGAGGGGTGAGTGTCCCGGGGAGAGGGGAGAGTGTCCCGGGGGGAGGGGAGGGGAGAGTGTCCCGGGGGGAGGGGAGAGTGTCTCGGGGGGAGGGGAGAGTGTCCCGAGGGGAGGGGAGAGTGTCTCGGGGGGAGGGGAGAGTGTCCCGGGGGGAGGGGAGAGTGTCTCGGGGGGAGGGGAGAGTGTCCCGAGGGGAGGGGAGTGGAGAGTGTCCCGAGGGGAGGGGAGCGTGTCCCGAGGGGAGGGGAGAGTGTCTCGGGGGGAGGGGAGAGTGTCTCGGGGGAGGGGATAGTGTCTCGCGGGGAGGGGAGAGTGTCTCGGGGGGAAGGGAGAGTGTCTCGGGGGGAGGGGAGAGTGTCCGGAGGGGAGGAGAGAGTGTCCCGGGGGGAGGGGAGAGTGTCTCGCGGGGAGGGGAGAGTGTCTCGGGGGGAGGGGAGAGTGTCTCGGTGGGAGGGGAGAGTATCTCGGGGGGAGGGGAGAGTGTCTCGGGGGGAGAGGAGAGTGACCCGGGGGGAGGGGAGGGGAGAGTGTCCCGAGGGGAGGGGAGAGTATCTCGGGGGGAGGGGAGAGTGTCTCGGGGGGAGAGGAGAGTGACCCGGGGGGAGGGGAGGTGAGATTGTCCCAGGGGGAGGGGAGAGAGTCCCAGGGGGAGGGGAGAGTGTCCCAGGGGGAGCGAAGGGGAGGGGAGAGTGTCTCAGGGGAGGGGAGAGTGTCCCGCAGGGAAGGGGAGATTGTCCCGAGGGGAGAGGAGAGTGTCCCGGGGGGAGGGGAGAGTGTCCCGGGTGGAGGGGAGAGTGTCCCGGGTGGAGGGGAGAGTGTCCCGGGGGGAGGGGAGAGTGTCTCGGGGGGAGGGGACAGTGTCTGGAGGGGAGGGGAGAGTGTCCCGGGGAGAGGGGAGAGTGTCTCAGGGGGAGGGGAGAGTGTCTTGGGGGGAGGGGAGAGTGTCTCGGGGGGAGGGGAGAGTGTCTCCGGGGGAGGGGACAGTGTCTCCGGGGGAGGGGAGAGTGACTCAGGGGGAGGGGAGAGTGCCTCAGGTGGAGGGGAGAGTGTCTCGGTGGGAGGGGAGAGTATCTCGGGGGGAGGGGAGAGTGTCTTGGGGGGAGAGGAGAGTGACCCGGGGGGAGCGGAGAGAGTCCCAGGGGGAGGGGAGAGTGTCCCAGGGGGAGGGGAGAGTGTCCCAGGGGGAGGGGAGGGGAGAGTGTCCCGGGGGGAGGGGAGTGTGTCCCGGGGGGAGAGGAGAGTGTCCCAGAGGCAAGGCAGAGTGTCCCGAGGGGAGGGGAGTGTGTCTCGGCGGGAGGGGAGAGTGTCCTGGGGGGAGGGGAGAGTGTCCCTGGGGGAGGGGAGGGGAGAGTGTCCCAGTGGGAGGGGAGAGAGTCCCAGGGGGAGGGGAGATTGTCCCAGGAGGAGGGGAGGGGAGAGTGTCCCGAGTGGAGGGGAGAGTGTCCCGGGGAGAGGGGAGAGTGTACCGAGGGGAGGGGAGGGGAGAATGTCCCGAGGGGAGGGGAGGGGAGGGGAGGGGAGAGTGTCGCGGGGGAGGGGAGAGTGTCTGAGGGGGAGGGGAGAGTGTCTAGGTGGGAGGGGAGAGTATCTCGGGGGGAGGGGAGAGTGTCTCGGGGGGAGAGGAGAGTGACCCGGGGGGAGCGAAGAGAGTCCCAGGGGGAGGGGAGAGTGTCCCAGGGGGAGGGGAGGGGAGAGTGTCCCGGGGGGAGGGGAGAGTGTCCCAGGGGGTGGGGAGAGAGTCCCAGGGGGAGGGGAGAGTGTCCCGGGGGGAGGGGAGAGTGTCCCAGGGGGAGGGGAGAGTGTTCCGGGGGGAGGGGAGAGTGTCCCAGGGGGAGGGGAGGGGAGAGTGTCCCGGGGGGAGGGGAGATTGTCCCAGGGGGTGGGGAGAGAGTCCCAGGGGGAGGGGAGAGTGTCCCAGGGGGAGGGGAGGGGAGAGTGTCCCGGGAGGAGGGGAGAGTGCCCGGGGAGAGGGGAGAGTGTCCCGAGGGGAGGGGAGGGGAGATTGTCCCAGGGGAAGGGGAGAGTGTCCCGGGGGGAGGGGAGGGGAGAATGTCCCGAGGGGAGGGGAGGGGAGGGGAGAGTGTCCCAGGGGGAGCGAAGGGGAGGGGAGAGTGTCTCAGGGGAGGGGAGAGTGTCCCGAGGGGAGGGGAGATTGTCCCGAGGGGAGTGGAGAGTGTCCCTGGGGGAGGGGAGAATGTCCCGGTGGGAGGGGAGAGTGTCCCGGGGGGAGGGGAGAGTGTCCCGGGGGGAGGGGAGAGTGTCCCGGGGGGAGGGGAGAGTGTCCCGTGGGGAGGGGAGAATGTCCCGGTGGGAGGGGAGAGTGTCTTGGGGGGAGGGGAGAGTGTCCCGAGGTGAGGGGAGAGGAGGGTAGGAGAGAGTGTCTCAGGGGAGGGGAGAGTGTCCCGGGGAGAGGGGAGGGTGTCTCAGGGGGAGTGGAGAGTGTTCCGAGGGGTGGGGAGAGTGTCCCGAGGGGAGGGGAGAGTGTCCCGGGGGAAGGGGAGGGGAGGGGAGAGTGTCCTGGAGGGAGGGGAGAGTGTCTCAGGGGAGGGGAGAGTGTCCCGGGGGAGGGGAGAGTGTCCCGGGGGGAGGGGAGTGTGTCCCGGGGGGAGGGGAGACGGTCCCGGGGGGAGGGGAGAGTGTCCCGAGGGGAGGGGAGAGTGTCCCGGGGGGAGGGGAGAGTGTCCCGGGGGGAGGGGAGGGGTGAGTGTCCCGGGGAGAGGGGAGAGTGTCCCGGGGGGAGGGGAGGGGTGAGTGTCCCGGGGAGAGGGGAGAGTGTCCCGAGGGGAGGGTAGAGTGTCTCAGGTGGAGGGGAGAGTGTCTCAGGGGAGGGGAGAGTGCCCGGAGGGAGGGGTGAGTGTCTCAGGGGGAGGGCAGAGAATTCGCAGGGGGAGGGGAGAGTGTTCCAAGGGGAGGGCAGTGTGTCCCGGGGGGAGGGGAGACGGTCCCGGGGGGAGGGGAGAGTGTCCCGGTGGGAGGGGAGAGTGTCCCGGGGGGAGGGGAGAGTGTCCCAGGGGGAGGGGAGTGTGAGTGTCCCGGGGGGAGCGGAGAGTGTCCCGGGGAGAGGGGAGAGTGTCCCGAGGGGAGGGGCGGGGAGACTGTCCCAGGGGGTGGGGAGAGTGTCCCGGGGGGAGGGGAGGGGAGTGTCCCGAGGGGAGGGGAGGGTAGGGGAGGGGAGGGGAGAGTGTCCCAGGGGGAGGGAAGGGGAGGGGAGAGTGTCTCAGGGGAGGGGAGAGTGTCCCGAGGCGAGGGGAGAGTGTCCCGGGGGGAATGGAGAGTGTCCTGAGGTAGGGGACGAGAGAGTGTCCCAGGGGGAGGGGAGAGTGTCCCGGGGGGAGAGGAGAGTGTCCCGGAGGCAAGGCAGAGTGTCCCGGGGGGAGGGGAGAGTGTCCCGAGGGGAAGGGAGAGTGTCCCGGGAGGAGGGGACGGGAGAGTGTCCCAGGGGGAGGGGAGGGGAGGGGAGAGTGTCCCAGGGGGAGGGGAGGGGAGTGTGTCCCAGTGGGAGGGGAGAGAGTCCCAGGGGGAGGGGAGATTGTCCCAGGAGGAGGGGAGGGGAGAGTGTCCCGGGGAGAGGGGAGAGTGTCCCGAGGGGAGGGGAGTGGAGAGTGTCCCGAGGGGAGGGGAGCGTGTCCCGAGGGGAGGGGAGAGTGTCTCGGGGGAGGGGAGAGTGTCTCGGGGGAGGGGATAGTGTCTCGCGGGGAGGGGAGAGTGTCTCGGGGGGAAGGGAGAGTGTCTCGGGGGGAGGGGAGAGTGTCCGGAGGGGAGGAGAGAGTGTCCCGGGGGGAGGGGAGAGTGTCTCGCGGGGAGGGGAGAGTGTCTCGGGGGGAGGGGAGAGTGTCTCGGTGGGAGGGGAGAGTATCTCGGGGGGGAGGGGAGAGTGTCTCGGGGGGAGAGGAGAGTGACCCGGGGGGAGGGGAGGGGAGAGTGTCCCGAGGGGAGGGGAGAGTATCTCGGGGGGAGGGGGGAGAGTGTCTCGGGGGGAGAGGAGAGTGACCCGGGGGGAGGGGAGGTGAGATTGTCCCAGGGGGAGGGGAGAGAGTCCCAGGGGGAGGGGAGAGTGTCCCAGGGGGAGCGAAGGGGAGGGGAGAGTGTCTCAGGGGAGGGGAGAGTGTCCCGAGGGGAGGGGAGATTGTCCCGAGGGGAGAGGAGAGTGTCCCGGGGGGAGGGGAGAGTGTCCCGGGGGAGGGGAGAGTGTCCCGGGTGGAGGGGAGAGTGTCCCGGGGGGAGGGGAGAGTGTCTCGGGGGGAGGGGACAGTGTCTGGAGGGGAGGGGAGAGTGTCCCGGGGAGAGGGGAGAGTGTCTCAGGGGGAGGGGAGAGTGTCTTGGGGGGAGGGGAGAGTGTCTCGGGGGGAGGGGAGAGTGTCTCCGGGGGAGGGGACAGTGTCTCCGGGGGAGGGGAGAGTGACTCAGGGGGAGGGGAGAGTGCCTCAGGTGGAGGGGAGAGTGTCTCGGTGGGAGGGGAGAGTATCTCGGGGGGAGGGGAGAGTGTCTTGGGGGGAGAGGAGAGTGACCCGGGGGGAGCGGAGAGAGTCCCAGGGGGAGGGGAGAGTGTCCCAGGGGGAGGGGAGAGTGTCCCAGGGGGAGGGGAGGGGAGAGTGTCCCGGGGGGAGGGGAGTGTGTCCCGGGGGGAGAGGAGAGTGTCCCAGAGGCAAGGCAGAGTGTCCCGAGGGGAGGGGAGTGTGTCTCGGCGGGAGGGGAGAGTGTCCTGGGGGGAGGGGAGAGTGTCCCTGGGGGAGGGGAGGGGAGAGTGTCCCAGTGGGAGGGGAGAGAGTCCCAGGGGGAGGGGAGATTGTCCCAGGAGGAGGGGAGGGGAGAGTGTCCCGAGTGGAGGGGAGAGTGTCCCGGGGAGAGGGGAGAGTGTACCGAGGGGAGGGGAGGGGAGAATGTCCCGAGGGGAGGGGAGGGGAGGGGAGGGGAGAGTGTCGCGGGGGAGGGGAGAGTGTCTGAGGGGGAGGGGAGAGTGTCTCAGGGGGAGAGGAGAGTGACCCGGGGGGAGCGAAGAGAGTCCCAGGGGGAGGGGAGAGTGTCCCAGGGGGAGGGGAGGGGAGAGTGTCCCGGGGGGAGGGGAGAGAGTCCCAGGGGGAGGGGAGAGTGTCCCGGGGGGAGGGGAGAGTGTCCCAGGGGGAGGGGAGAGTGTCCCGGGGGGAGGGGAGAGTGTCCCAGGGGGAGGGGAGGGGAGAGTGTCCCGGGGGGAGGGGAGATTGTCCCAGGGGGTGGGGAGAGAGTCCCAGGGGGAGGGGAGAGTGTCCCAGGGGGAGGGGAGGGGAGAGTGTCCCGGGAGGAGGGGAGAGTGCCCGGGGAGAGGGGAGAGTGTCCCGAGGGGAGGGGAGGGGAGATTGTCCCAGGGGAAGGGGAGAGTGTCCCGGGGGGAGGGGAGGGGAGAATGTCCCGAGGGGAGGGGAGGGGAGGGGAGAGTGTCCCAGGGGGAGCGAAGGGGAGGGGAGAGTGTCTCAGGGGAGGGGAGAGTGTCCCGAGGGGAGGGGAGATTGTCCCGAGGGGAGTGGAGAGTGTCCCTGGGGGAGGGGAGAATGTCCCGGTGGGAGGGGAGAGTGTCCCGGGGGGAGGGGAGAGTGTCCCGGGGGGAGGGGAGAGTGTCCCGTGGGGAGGGGAGAATGTCCCGGTGGGAGGGGAGAGTGTCTTGGGGGGAGGGGAGAGTGTCCCGAGGTGAGGGGAGAGGAGGGTAGGAGAGAGTGTCTCAGGGGAGGGGAGAGTGTCCCGGGGAGAGGGGAGGGTGTCTCAGGGGGAGTGGAGAGTGTTCCGAGGGGTGGGGAGAGTGTCCCGAGGGGAGGGGAGAGTGTCCCGGGGGAAGGGGAGGGGAGGGGAGAGTGTCCTGGAGGGAGGGGAGAGTGTCTCAGGGGAGGGGAGAGTGTCCCGGGGGAGGGGAGAGTGTCCCGGGGGGAGGGGAGTGTGTCCCGGGGGGAGGGGAGACGGTCCCGGGGGGAGGGGAGAGTGTCCCGAGGGGAGGGGAGAGTGTCCCGGGGGGAGGGGAGAGTGTCCCGGGGGGAGGGGAGGGGTGAGTGTCCCGGGGAGAGGGGAGAGTGTCCCGGGGGGAGGGGAGGGGTGAGTGTCCCGGGGAGAGGGGAGAGTGTCCCGAGGGGAGGGTAGAGTGTCTCAGGTGGAGGGGAGAGTGTCTCAGGGGAGGGGAGAGTGCCCGGAGGGAGGGGTGAGTGTCTCAGGGGGAGGGCAGAGAATTCGCAGGGGGAGGGGAGAGTGTTCCAAGGGGAGGGCAGTGTGTCCCGGGGGGAGGGGAGACGGTCCCGGGGGGAGGGGAGAGTGTCCCGGTGGGAGGGGAGAGTGTCCCGGGGGGAGGGGAGAGTGTCCCAGGGGGAGGGGAGTGTGAGTGTCCCGGGGGGAGCGGAGAGTGTCCCGGGGAGAGGGGAGAGTGTCCCGAGGGGAGGGGCGGGGAGACTGTCCCAGGGGGTGGGGAGAGTGTCCCGGGGGGAGGGGAGGGGAGTGTCCCGAGGGGAGGGGAGGGTAGGGGAGGGGAGGGGAGAGTGTCCCAGGGGGAGGGAAGGGGAGGGGAGAGTGTCTCAGGGGAGGGGAGAGTGTCCCGAGGCGAGGGGAGAGTGTCCCGGGGGGAATGGAGAGTGTCCTGAGGTAGGGGAGGAGAGAGTGTCCCAGGGGGAGGGGAGAGTGTCCCGGGGGGAGAGGAGAGTGTCCCGGAGGCAAGGCAGAGTGTCCCGGGGGGAGGGGAGAGTGTCCCGAGGGGAAGGGAGAGTGTCCCGGGAGGAGGGGACGGGAGAGTGTCCCAGGGGGAGGGGAGGGGAGGGGAGAGTGTCCCAGGGGGAGGGGAGGGGAGTGTGTCCCAGTGGGAGGGGAGAGAGTCCCAGGGGGAGGGGAGATTGTCCCAGGAGGAGGGGAGGGGAGAGTGTCCCGGGGAGAGGGGAGAGTGTTCCGAGGGGAGGGGAGGGGAGAGTGTCCCAGGGGGAGGGGAGAGTGTCCCGGGGGGAGGGGAGGGGAGAATGTCCCGAGGGGAGGGGAGGGGAGGGGAGGGGAGAGTGTCGCGGGGGAGGGGAGTGTGTCCCGGTGGGAGGGGAGAGTGTCCCGGGGGGAGGGGAGAGAGTCCCGGGGGGAGGGGAGAGTGTCCCGGGGGGAGAGAGTGTCTCAGGGGAGGGGAGAGTGTCCCGGGGGGAGGGGAGGGTGTCTCAGGGGGAGGGGAGAGTGTCCCAGGCGGAGGGGAGGGGAGAGTGTCCCGGGGGGAGGGGAGAGTGTCTCAGGGGGAGTGGAGAGTGTCCCGAGGGGAGGGGAGAGTGTCTCGGGGGGAGGGGAGAGTGTCCCGGGGGGAGGGGAGAGTGTCCCGGGGGGAGAGAGTGTCTCAGGGGAGGGGAGAGTGTCCCGGGGAGAGGGGAGAGTGTCCCGAGGGGAGGGGAGGGGAGAGTGGCCCAGGGGGAGGGGAGAGTCTCCCGGGGGGAGGGGAGGGGAGAATGTCCCGAGGGGAGGGGAGGGGAGTGTGTCGCGGGGGAGGGGAGAGTGTCCCGGGGGGAGGGGAGAGTGTCTCGGGGGGAGGGGAGAGTGTCCCGAGGGGAGCGGAGGGGAGCGGAGAGTGTCCCGGTGGGAGGGGAGAGTGTCCCGGGGGGAAGGGAGAGTGTCCCGGGGGGAGGGGAGAGTGTCCCGAGGGGAGGGGAGAGTGTCTCGGGGGGAGGGGAGAGTGTCCCGGGGGGAGGGGAGAGTGTCCCGGGGGGAGAGAGTGTCTCAGGGGAGGGGAGAGTGTCCCAGGAGGAGGGGAGGGGAGAGTGTCCCGGGGGGAGGGGAGAGTGTCCCGGGGGGAGGGGAGGGTGTCTCAGGGGGAGGGGAGAGTGTCCCAGGAGGAGGGGAGGGGAGAGTGTCCCGGGGGGAGGGGAGAGTGTCTCAGGGGGAGGGGAGAGTGTCCCGAGCGGAGGGGAGAGTGTCTCGGGGGGAGGGGTGTGTGTCTCGGGGTGGTGGGGAGAGTGTCTCAGGGGGAGTGGAGTGTCCCGAGGGGAGGGGAGAGTGTCTCGCGGGGAGGGGAGAGTGTCTCGGGGGGAGGGGAGAGTGTCTCGGGGGGAGGGGAGAGTGTCTCGGGGGGAGGGGAGAGTGTCTCCGGGGGAGTGGAGAGTGTCCCGGGGGGAGGGGAGAGTGTCTCGGGGGGAGGGGAGAGTGTCTCGGGGGGAGGGGAGAGTGTCTCGGGGGGAGGGGAGAGTGCCTCGGGGGGAGGGGAGAGTGTCTCCGGGGGAGGGGACAGTGTCTCCGGGGGAGGGGCAAGTGACTCAGGGGGAGGGGAGAGTGTCTCAGGGGGAGGGGAGAGTGTCTCAGGGGGAGGGGAGAGTGTCTCAGGGGGAGGGGAGAGTGTCTCGGGGGGAGGGGAGAGTGTCTCCGGGGGAGGGGACAGTGTCTCCGGGGGAGGGGAGAGTGACCCGGGGGGAGGGGAGAGTGTCCCAGGGGGAGGGGAGGGGAGAGTGTCTCGGGGGGAGGGGAGAGTGTCCCGGGGGGAGGGGAGAGTGTCCCGAGGGGAGGGGAGGGGAGATTGTCCCGAGGGGAGGGGAGGGGAGGGGAGATTGTCCCAGGGGAGGGGAGAGTGTCCCGAGAGGAGGGGAGATTGTCCCGAGGGGAGTGGAGTGTGTCCCGGGGAGAGGGGAGAGTGTCCCGGGGGGAGGGGAGAGTGTCTCGGTGGGAGGGGAGAGTGTCCCGAGGGGAGGGGAGAGGAGGGGAGGAGAGAGTGTCTCAGGGGAGGGGAGAGTGTCCCGGGGAGAGGGGATGGTGTCTCAGGGGGAGTGGAGAGTGTTCCGAGGGGAGGAGAGAGTGTCCCGAGGGGAGGGGAGAGTGTCCCGGGGGAAGGGGAGAGTGTCCCGGGGGGAGGGGAGAGTGTCTCAGGGGAGGGGAGAGTGTCCCGGGGGGAGGGGAGAGTGTCTCAGGGGGAGGGCAGAGAATTCCCAGGGGGAGGGGAGAGTGTTCCAAGGGGTGGGGAGAGTGTCCCGAGGGGAGGGGAGTGTGTCCCGGGGGGAGGGGAGACGGTCCCGGGGGGAGGGGAGAGTGTCCCGGGGGGAGGGGAGAGTGTCCCAGGGGGAGAGGAGGGGTGAGTGTCCCGGGGGGAGGGGAGAGTGTCCCGGTGGGAGGGGAGAGTGTCCCGGGGGGAGGGGAGAGTGTCCCAGGGGGAGGGGAGTGTGAGTGTCCCGGGGGGAGCGGAGAGTGTCCCGGGGAGAGGGGAGAGTGTCCCGAGGGGAGGGGCGGGGAGACTGTCCCAGGGGGTGGGGAGAGTGTCCCGGGGGGAGGGGAGGGGTGTGTCCCGAGGGGAGGGGAGGGTAGGGGAGGGGAGGGGAGAGTGTCCCAGGGGGAGGGAAGGGGAGGGGAGAGTGTCTCAGGGGAGGGGAGAGTGTCCCGAGGCGAGGGGAGAGTGTCCCGGGGGGAATGGAGAGTGTCCTGAGGTAGGGGAGGAGAGAGTGTCCCAGGGGGAGGGGAGAGTGTCCCGGGGGGAGAGGAGAGTGTCCCGGAGGCAAGGCAGAGTGTCCCGGGGGGAGGGGAGAGTGTCCCGAGGGGAAGGGAGAGTGTCCCGGGAGGAGGGGACGGGAGAGTGTCCCAGGGGGAGGGGAGGGGAGGGGAGAGTGTCCCAGGGGGAGGGGAGGGGAGTGTGTCCCAGTGGGAGGGGAGAGAGTCCCAGGGGGAGGGGAGATTGTCCCAGGAGGAGGGGAGGGGAGAGTGTCCCGGGGAGAGGGGAGAGTGTTCCGAGGGGAGGGGAGGGGAGAGTGTCCCAGGGGGAGGGGAGAGTGTCCCGGGGGGAGGGGAGGGGAGAATGTCCCGAGGGGAGGGGAGGGGAGGGGAGGGGAGAGTGTCGCGGGGGAGGGGAGTGTGTCCCGGTGGGAGGGGAGAGTGTCCCGGGGGGAGGGGAGAGAGTCCCGGGGGGAGGGGAGAGTGTCCCGGGGGGAGAGAGTGTCTCAGGGGAGGGGAGAGTGTCCCGGGGGGAGGGGAGGGTGTCTCAGGGGGAGGGGAGAGTGTCCCAGGAGGAGGGGAGGGGAGAGTGTCCCGGGGGGAGGGGAGAGTGTCTCAGGGGGAGTGGAGAGTGTCCCGAGGGGAGGGGAGAGTGTCTCGGGGGGAGGGGAGAGTGTCCCGGGGGGAGGGGAGAGTGTCCCGGGGGGAGAGAGTGTCTCAGGGGAGGGGAGAGTGTCCCGGGGAGAGGGGAGAGTGTCCCGAGGGGAGGGGAGGGGAGAGTGGCCCAGGGGGAGGGGAGAGTCTCCCGGGGGGAGGGGAGGGGAGAATGTCCCGAGGGGAGGGGAGGGGAGTGTGTCGCGGGGGAGGGGAGAGTGTCCCGGGGGGAGGGGAGAGTGTCTCGGGGGGAGGGGAGAGTGTCCCGAGGGGAGCGGAGGGGAGCGGAGAGTGTCCCGGTGGGAGGGGAGAGTGTCCCGGGGGGAAGGGAGAGTGTCCCGGGGGGAGGGGAGAGTGTCCCGAGGGGAGGGGAGAGTGTCTCGGGGGGAGGGGAGAGTGTCCCGGGGGGAGGGGAGAGTGTCCCGGGGGGAGAGAGTGTCTCAGGGGAGGGGAGAGTGTCCCAGGAGGAGGGGAGGGGAGAGTGTCCCGGGGGGAGGGGAGAGTGTCCCGGGGGGAGGGGAGGGTGTCTCAGGGGGAGGGGAGAGTGTCCCAGGAGGAGGGGAGGGGAGAGTGTCCCGGGGGGAGGGGAGAGTGTCTCAGGGGGAGGGGAGAGTGTCCCGAGCGGAGGGGAGAGTGTCTCGGGGGGAGGGGTGTGTGTCTCGGGGTGGTGGGGAGAGTGTCTCAGGGGGAGTGGAGTGTCCCGAGGGGAGGGGAGAGTGTCTCGCGGGGAGGGGAGAGTGTCTCGGGGGGAGGGGAGAGTGTCTCGGGGGGAGGGGAGAGTGTCTCGGGGGGAGGGGAGAGTGTCTCCGGGGGAGTGGAGAGTGTCCCGGGGGGAGGGGAGAGTGTCTCGGGGGGAGGGGAGAGTGTCTCGGGGGGAGGGGAGAGTGTCTCGGGGGGAGGGGAGAGTGCCTCGGGGGGAGGGGAGAGTGTCTCCGGGGGAGGGGACAGTGTCTCCGGGGGAGGGGCAAGTGACTCAGGGGGAGGGGAGAGTGTCTCAGGGGGAGGGGAGAGTGTCTCAGGGGGAGGGGAGAGTGTCTCAGGGGGAGGGGAGAGTGTCTCGGGGGGAGGGGAGAGTGTCTCCGGGGGAGGGGACAGTGTCTCCGGGGGAGGGGAGAGTGACCCGGGGGGAGGGGAGAGTGTCCCAGGGGGAGGGGAGGGGAGAGTGTCTCGGGGGGAGGGGAGAGTGTCCCGGGGGGAGGGGAGAGTGTCCCGAGGGGAGGGGAGGGGAGATTGTCCCGAGGGGAGGGGAGGGGAGGGGAGAGTGTCCCAGGGGAGGGGAGAGTGTCCCGAGAGGAGGGGAGATTGTCCCGAGGGGAGTGGAGTGTGTCCCGGGGGGAGGGGAGAGTGTCCCGGGGGGAGGGGAGAGTGTCTCAGGGGAGGGGAGAGTGTCCCGAGGGGAGGGGAGAGGAGGGGAGGAGAGAGTGTCTCAGGGGAGGGGAGAGTGTCCCGGGGAGAGGGGATGGTGTCTCAGGGGGAGTGGAGAGTGTTCCGAGGGGAGGAGAGAGTGTCCCGAGGGGAGGGGAGAGTGTCCCGGGGGAAGGGGAGAGTGTCCCGGGGGGAGGGGAGAGTGTCTCAGGGGAGGGGAGAGTGTCCCGGGGGGAGGGGAGAGTGTCTCAGGGGGAGGGGAGAGTGTCCCGAGGGGAGGGGAGGGGAGACTGTCCCAGGGGGTGGCGAGAGTGTCCCGGGGGGAGGGGAGAGTGTCTCAGGGGGAGGGCAGAGAATTCCCGGGGGGAGGGGAGAGTGTCCCGGGGGGAGGGGAGAGTGTCCCAGGGGGAGAGGAGGGGTGAGTGTCCCGGGGGGAGGGGAGAGTGTCCCGAGGGGAGGGGAGGGGAGGGGAGACTGTCCCAGGGGGTGGCGAGAGTGTCCCGGGGGGAGGGGAGGGAAGTGTCCCGAGGGGAGGGGAGGGGAGGGGAGGGGAGAGTGTCCCAGTGGGAGGGAAGGGGAGGGGAGAGTGTCCCGGGGGGAGGGGAGTGTGTCTCGGGGGGAGGGGAGAGTGTCCCGAGGGGAGGGGAGAGTGTCCCGGGGAGAGGGGAGAGTGTCCCGAGGGGAGGGGAGGGGAGAGTGTCCCAGGGGGAGGGGAGGGGAGAATGCCCCGAGGGGAGGGGAGGGGAGGGGAGGGGAGAGTGTCCGGGGGGAGGGGAGAGTGTCTCGGGGGGAGGTGAGAGTGTCCCGAGGGGAGGGGAGAGTGTCCCGGGGGAAGGGGAGAGTGTCCCGGGAGAAGGGGAGGGGAGGGGAGAGTGTCCTGGAGGGAGGGGAGAGTGTCTCAGGGGAGGGGAGAGTGTCCCGGGGGGAGGGGAGAGTGTCTCAGGGGGAGGGCAGAGAATTCCCAGGTGGAGGGGAGAGTGTTCCAAGGGGTGGGGAGTGTGTCCCGAGGGGAGGGGAGTGTGTCCCGGGGGGAGGGGAGACGGTCCCGGGGGGAGGGGAGAGTGTCCCGGGGGGAGGGGAGAGTGTCCCGGGGGGAGGGGAGAGTGTCCCGGGGGGAGGGGAGGGGTGAGTGTCCCGGGGAGAGGGGAGAGTGTCCCGGGGGGAGGGGAGGGGAGAGTGTCCCGGGGAGAGGGGAGAGGGTCCCGAGGGGAGGGGAGAGTGTCTCAGGTGGAGGGGAGAGTGTCCCGGGGGGAGGGGAGAGTGTCCCTGGGGTAGGGGAGAGTGTCCCGGTGGGAAGGGAGGGAGTCCCGGGGGGAGGGGAGAGTGTCCCGAGGGGAGGGGAGAGTGTCTCGGGGGGAGAGGAGGGGAGGGCAGAGTGTCCCGGGGGGAGGGGAGAGTGTCCCGGGGGAAGAGAGTGTCTCAGGGGAGGGGAGAGTGTCCCGGGGGGAGGGGAGAGTGTCTCAGGGGGAGTGGAGAGTGTCCCGAGTGGAGGGGAGAGTGTCTCGGGGGGAGGCGAGAGTGTCCCGGGGGGAGGGGAGAGTGTCCCGGGGGGAGAGAGTGTCTCAGGGGAGGGGAGAGTGTCCCGGGGGGAGGGGAGGGTATCTCAGGGGGAGGGGAGATTGTCCCAGGAGGAGGGGAGGGGAGAGTGTCCCGGGTGGAGGGGAGAGTGTCCCGGGGAGAGGGGAGAGTGTCCCGAGGGGAGGGGAGGGGAGAGTGTCCCAGGGGGAGGGGAGAGTCTCCCGGGGGGAGGGGAGGGGAGAATGTCCCGAGGGGAGGGGAGGGGAGGGGAGAGTGTCCCGGTGGGAGGGGAGAGTGTCCCGGGGGGAGGGGAGAGTGTCTCGGGGGGAGGGGAGAGTGTCCCGGGGGGAGGGGAGAGTGTCCCGGGGGGAGAGAGTGTCTCAGGGGAGGGGAGAGTGTCCCGGGGGGAGGGGAGGGTGTCTCAGGGGGAGGGGAGAGTGTCCCAGGAGGAGGGGAGGGGAGAGTGTCCCGGGGGGAGGGGAGAGTGTCTCAGGGGGAGTGGAGAGTGTCCCGAGGGGAGGGGAGAGAGTCTCGGGGGGAGGGGAGAGTGTCCCGGGGGGAGGGGAGAGTGTCCCGGGGCGAGAGAGTGTCTCAGGGGAGGGGAGAGTGTCCCGGGGGGAGGGGAGGTGTCTCAGGGGGAGGGGAGATTGTCCCCGGAGGAGGGGAGGGGAGAGTGTCCCGGGTGGAGGGGAGAGTGTCCCGGGGAGAGGGGAGAGTCTCCCGGGGGGAGGGGAGGGGAGAATGTCCCGAGGGGAGGGGAGGGGAGAGTGTCGCGGGGGAGGGGAGAGTGTCCCGGGGGGAGGGGAGAGTGTCTCGGGGGGAGGTGAGAGTATCCCGAGGGGAGCGGAGGGGAGGGGAGAGTGTCCCGGTGGGAGGGGAGAGTGTCCCGGGGGGAGGGGAGAGTGTCCCGGGGGGAAGGGAGAGTGTCCCGGGGGGAGGGGAGAGTGTCCCGAGGGGAGGGGAGAGTGTCTCGGGGGGAGGGGAGAGTGTCCCGGGGGGAGGAGAGAGTGTCCCGGGGGGAGAGAGTGTCTCAGGGGAGGGGAGAGTGTCCCGGGGGGAGGGGAGGGTGTCTCAGGGGGAGGGGAGAGTGTCCCAGGAGGAGGGGAGGGGAGAGTGTCCCGGGGGGAGGGGAGAGTGTCTCCGGGGGAGGGGCAAGTGACTCAGGGGGATGGGAGAGTGTCTCAGGGGGAGGGGAGAGTGTCTCAGGGGGAGGGGAGAGTGTCTCAGGGGGAGGGGAGAGTGTCTCGGGGGGAGGGGAGAGTGTCTCCGGGGGAGGGGAGAGTGTCTCCGGGGGAGGGGACAGTGTCTCCGGGGGAGGGGAGAGTGACCCGGGGGGAGGGGAGAGTGTCCCAGGGGGAGGGGAGGGGAGAGTGTCTCGGGGGGAGGGGAGAGTGTCCCGGGGGGAGGGGAGAGTGTCCCGAGGGGAGGGGAGGGGAGATTGTCCCGAGGGGAGGGGAGGGGAGGGGAGGGGAGAGTGTCCCAGGGGAGGGGAGAGTGTCCCGAGAGGAGGGGAGATTGTCCCGAGGGGAGTGGAGTGTGTCCCGGGGGGAGGGGAGAGTGTCCCGGGGGGAGGGGAGAGTGTCCCGGGGAGAGGGGATGGTGTCTCAGGGGGAGTGGAGAGTGTTCCGAGGGGAGGAGAGAGTGTCCCGAGGGGAGGGGAGAGTGTCCCGGGGTAAGGGGAGAGTGTCCCGGGGGGAGGGGAGAGTGTCTCAGGGGAGGGGAGAGTGTCCCGGGGGGAGGGGAGAATGTCTCAGGGGGAGGGCAGAGAATTCCCAGGGGGAGGGGAGAGTGTTCCAAGGGGTGGGGAGAGTGTCCCGAGGGGAGGGGAGTGTGTCCCGGGGGGAGGGGAGACGGTCCCGGGGGGAGGGGAGAGTGTCCCGGGGGGAGGGGAGACGGTCCCGGGGGGAGGGGAGAGTGTCCCGGGGGGAGGGGAGAGTGTCCCAGGGGGAGAGGAGGGGTGAGTGTCCCGGGGGGAGGGGAGAGTGTCCCGGGGAGAGGGGAGAGTGTCCCGAGGGGAGGGGAGGGGAGACTGTCCCAGGGGGTGGCGAGAGTGTCTCGGGGGGAGGGGAGGGGAGAATGTCCCGAGGGGAGGGGAGGGGATAGTGTCGCGGGGGAGGGGAGAGTGTCCCGGGGGGAGGGGAGAGTGTCTCGGGGGGAGGGGAGAGCGTCCCGAGGGCAGGGGAGGGGAGGGGAGAGTGTCCCGGTGGGAGGGGAGAGTGTCCCGGGGGGAGGGGAGAGTGTCTCGGGGGGAGGGGAGAGTGTCCCGGGGGGAGGGGAGAGTGTCCCGGGGGGAGAGAGTGTCTCAGGGGAGGGGAGAGTGTCCCGGGGGGAGGGGAGAGTGTCTCAGGGGGAGTGGAGAGTGTCCCGAGTGGAGGGGAGAGTGTCTCGGGGGGAGGCGAGAGTGTCCCGGGGGGAGGGGAGAGTGTCCCGGGGGGAGAGAGTGTCTCAGGGGAGGGGAGAGTGTCCCGGGGGGAGGGGAGGGTATCTCAGGGGGAGGGGAGATTGTCCCAGGAGGAGGGGAGGGGAGAGTGTCCCGGGTGGAGGGGAGAGTGTCCCGGGGAGAGGGGAGAGTGTCCCGAGGGGAGGGGAGGGGAGAGTGTCCCAGGGGGAGGGGAGAGTCTCCCGGGGGGAGGGGAGGGGAGAATGTCCCGAGGGGAGGGGAGGGGAGGGGAGAGTGTCCCGGTGGGAGGGGAGAGTGTCCCGGGGGGAGGGGAGAGTGTCTCGGGGGGAGGGGAGAGTGTCCCGGGGGGAGGGGAGAGTGTCCCGGGGGGAGAGAGTGTCTCAGGGGAGGGGAGAGTGTCCCGGGGGGAGGGGAGGGTGTCTCAGGGGGAGGGGAGAGTGTCCCAGGAGGAGGGGAGGGGAGAGTGTCCCGGGGGGAGGGGAGAGTGTCTCAGGGGGAGTGGAGAGTGTCCCGAGGGGAGGGGAGAGAGTCTCGGGGGGAGGGGAGAGTGTCCCGGGGGGAGGGGAGAGTGTCCCGGGGCGAGAGAGTGTCTCAGGGGAGGGGAGAGTGTCCCGGGGGGAGGGGAGGTGTCTCAGGGGGAGGGGAGATTGTCCCCGGAGGAGGGGAGGGGAGAGTGTCCCGGGTGGAGGGGAGAGTGTCCCGGGGAGAGGGGAGAGTCTCCCGGGGGGAGGGGAGGGGAGAATGTCCCGAGGGGAGGGGAGGGGAGAGTGTCGCGGGGGAGGGGAGAGTGTCCCGGGGGGAGGGGAGAGTGTCTCGGGGGGAGGTGAGAGTATCCCGAGGGGAGCGGAGGGGAGGGGAGAGTGTCCCGGTGGGAGGGGAGAGTGTCCCGGGGGGAGGGGAGAGTGTCCCGGGGGGAAGGGAGAGTGTCCCGGGGGGAGGGGAGAGTGTCCCGAGGGGAGGGGAGAGTGTCTCGGGGGGAGGGGAGAGTGTCCCGGGGGGAGGAGAGAGTGTCCCGGGGGGAGAGAGTGTCTCAGGGGAGGGGAGAGTGTCCCGGGGGGAGGGGAGGGTGTCTCAGGGGGAGGGGAGAGTGTCCCAGGAGGAGGGGAGGGGAGAGTGTCCCGGGGGGAGGGGAGAGTGTCTCCGGGGGAGGGGCAAGTGACTCAGGGGGATGGGAGAGTGTCTCAGGGGGAGGGGAGAGTGTCTCAGGGGGAGGGGAGAGTGTCTCAGGGGGAGGGGAGAGTGTCTCGGGGGGAGGGGAGAGTGTCTCCGGGGGAGGGGAGAGTGTCTCCGGGGGAGGGGACAGTGTCTCCGGGGGAGGGGAGAGTGACCCGGGGGGAGGGGAGAGTGTCCCAGGGGGAGGGGAGGGGAGAGTGTCTCGGGGGGAGGGGAGAGTGTCCCGGGGGGAGGGGAGAGTGTCCCGAGGGGAGGGGAGGGGAGATTGTCCCGAGGGGAGGGGAGGGGAGGGGAGGGGAGAGTGTCCCAGGGGAGGGGAGAGTGTCCCGAGAGGAGGGGAGATTGTCCCGAGGGGAGTGGAGTGTGTCCCGGGGGGAGGGGAGAGTGTCCCGGGGGGAGGGGAGAGTGTCCCGGGGAGAGGGGATGGTGTCTCAGGGGGAGTGGAGAGTGTTCCGAGGGGAGGAGAGAGTGTCCCGAGGGGAGGGGAGAGTGTCCCGGGGTAAGGGGAGAGTGTCCCGGGGGGAGGGGAGAGTGTCTCAGGGGAGGGGAGAGTGTCCCGGGGGGAGGGGAGAGTGTCTCAGGGGGAGGGCAGAGAATTCCCAGGGGGAGGGGAGAGTGTTCCAAGGGGTGGGGAGAGTGTCCCGAGGGGAGGGGAGTGTGTCCCGGGGGGAGGGGAGACGGTCCCGGGGGGAGGGGAGAGTGTCCCGGGGGGAGGGGAGACGGTCCCGGGGGGAGGGGAGAGTGTCCCGGGGGGAGGGGAGAGTGTCCCAGGGGGAGAGGAGGGGTGAGTGTCCCGGGGGGAGGGGAGAGTGTCCCGGGGAGAGGGGAGAGTGTCCCGAGGGGAGGGGAGGGGAGACTGTCCCAGGGGGTGGCGAGAGTGTCTCGGGGGGAGGGGAGGGGAGAATGTCCCGAGGGGAGGGGAGGGGATAGTGTCGCGGGGGAGGGGAGAGTGTCCCGGGGGGAGGGGAGAGTGTCTCGGGGGGAGGGGAGAGCGTCCCGAGGGCAGGGGAGGGGAGGGGAGAGTGTCCCGGTGGGAGGGGAGAGTGTCCCGGGGGGAGGGGAGAGTGTCTCGGGGGGAGGGGAGAGTGTCCCGGGGGGAGGGGAGAGTGTCCCGGGGGGAGAGAGTGTCTCAGGGGAGGGGAGAGTGTCCCGGGGGGAGGGGAGGGTGTCTCAGGGGGAGGGGAGAGTGTCCCAGGAGGAGGGGAGGGGAGAGTGTCCCGGGGGGAGGGGAGAGTGTCTCAGGGGGAGTGGAGAGTGTCCCGAGGGGAGGGGAGAGAGTCTCGGGGGGAGGGGAGAGTGTCCCGGGGGGAGGGGAGAGTGTCCCGGGGCGAGAGAGTGTCTCAGGGGAGGGGAGAGTGTCCCGGGGGGAGGGGAGGTGTCTCAGGGGGAGGGGAGATTGTCCCCGGAGGAGGGGAGGGGAGAGTGTCCCGGGTGGAGGGGAGAGTGTCCCGGGGAGAGGGGAGAGTCTCCCGGGGGGATGGGAGGGGAGAATGTCCCGAGGGGAGGGGAGGGGAGAGTGTCGCGGGGGAGGGGAGAGTGTCCCGGGGGGAGGGGAGAGTGTCTCGGGGGGAGGGGAGAGTATCCCGGGGGGAGGGGAGAGTGTCCCGAGGGGAGGGGAGAGTGTCTCGGGGGGAGGGGAGAGTGTCCCGGGGGGAGGAGAGAGTGTCCCGGGGGGAGAGAGTGTCTCAGGGGAGGGGAGAGTGTCCCGGGGGGAGGGGAGGGTGTCTCAGGGGGAGGGGAGAGTGTCCCAGGAGGAGGGGAGGGGAGAGTGTCCCGGGGGGAGGGGAGAGTGTCTCCGGGGGAGGGGCAAGTGACTCAGGGGGAGGGGAGAGTGTCTCAGGGGGAGGGGAGAGTGTCTCAGGGGGAGGGGAGAGTGTCTCAGGGGGAGGGGAGAGTGTCTCGGGGGGAGGGGAGAGTGTCTCCGGGGGAGGGGACAGTGTCTCCGGGGGAGGGGAGAGTGACCCGGGGGGAGGGGAGAGTGTCCCAGGGGGAGGGGAGGGGAGAGTGTCTCGGGGGGAGGGGAGAGTGTCCCGGGGGGAGGGGAGAGTGTCCCGAGGGGAGGGGAGGGGAGATTGTCCCGAGGGGAGGGGAGGGGAGGGGAGAGTGTCCCGGGGGGAGGGGAGAGTGTCCCGAGAGGAGGGGAGATTGTCCCGAGGGGAGTGGAGTGTGTCCCGGGGGGAGGGGAGAGTGTCCCGGGGGGAGGGGAGAGTGTCCTGTGGGGAGGGGAGAGTGTCTCGTTGGGAGGGGAGAGTGTCCCGAGGGGAGGGGAGAGGAGGGGAGGAGAGAGTGTCTCAGGGGAGGGGAGAGTGTCCCGGGGGAAGGGGAGAGTGTCCCGGGGAGAGGGGAGAGTGTCCCGAGGGGAGGGGAGGGGTGACTGTCCCAGGGGAGGGAAGAGTGTCCCGAGGGGAGGGGAGTGGAGGGGAGGGGAGGGGAGAGTGTCCCAGTGGGAGGGAAGGGGAGGGGAGAGTGTCTCAGGGGAGGGAAGAGTGTCCCGAGGCGAGGGGAGAGTGTCCCGAGGGGAGGGGAGAGTGTCCAGAGGGGAGGGAAGAGTGTCCCGGAGGGAGAGGTGAGTGTCCCTGGGGGAGGGGAGAGTGTCCCGAGGGGAGGGGAGTGTGTCTCGGGGGGAGGGGAGAGTGTCCCGGGGGGAGGGGAGAGTGTCCCGTGGAGAGGGGACGGGAGAGTGTCCTAGGGGGAGGTGAGGGGAGAGTGTCCCAGGGGGAGGGGAGGGGAGAGTGTCCCGAGGGGAGCGGAGAGAATCCCAGGGGGAGGGGAGAGTGTCCCAGGAGGAGGGGAGAGTGTCCCGGGGAGAGGGGAGAGTGTCCCGAGGGGAGGGGAGGGGAGAGTGTCCCAGGGGGAGGGGAGAGTGTCCTGGGGGGAGGGGAGGGGAGGTGAGGGGAGGGGAGAGTGTCCCGGGGGAGGGGAGAGTGTCCGGGGGGAGGGGAGAGTGTCCCGAGGGGAGGGGAGAGTGTCCCGGGGGAAGGGGAGAGTGTCCCGGGGGAAGGGGAGAGTGTCCCGGGGGAAGGGGAGGGGAGGGGAGAGTGTCCCGGGGGGAGGGGAGAGTGTCTCAGGGGAGGGGAGAGTGTCCCGGGGGGAGGGGAGAGTGTCTCAGGGGGAGGGCAGAGATTCCCAGGGGGAGGGGAGACTGTTCCAAGGGGTGGGGAGTGTGTCCCGAGGGGAGGGGAGTGTGTCCCGGGGGGAGGGGAGACGGTCCCGGGGGGAGGGGAGAGTGTCCCGGGGGGAGGGGAGAGTGTCCCGGGGGGAGAGGAGAGTGTCCCGGGGGACGGGAGAGTGTCCCGGAAGGGAGGGGAGGGGTGATTGTCCCGGGGAGAGGGGAGAGTGTCCCGAGGGGAGGGGAGAGTGTCTCAGGTGGAGGGGAGAGTGTCCCGGGGGGAGGGGTGAGTGTCCCTGGGGTAGGGGAGAGTGTCCCGGGGGGAAGGGAGGGAGTCCCGGGGGGAGGGGAGAGTGTCCCGAGGGGAGGGGAGGGGAGGGGGAGAGTGTCCCGGGGGGAGGGGAGAGTGTCTCAGGGGAGGGGAGAGTGTCCCGGAGGGAGGGGTGAGTGTCTCAGGGGGAGGGCAGAGAATTCGCAGGGGGAGGGGAGAGTGTTCCAAGGGGAGGGGAGAGTGTCCCGAGGGGAGGGGAGTGTGTCCCGGGGGGAGGGGAGACGGTCCCGGGGGAGGGGAGAGTGTCCCGGGGGGAGGGGAGAGTGTCCCGGGGGGAGGGGAGAGTGTCCCAGGGGGAGGGGAGGGTGAGTGTCCCGGGGGGAGGGGAGAGTGTCCCGGGGAGAGGGGAGAGTGTCCCGAGGGAGGGTCCGAGGGGAGAGGGGAGACCGTCCCAGGGGGTGGGGAGAGTGTCCCAGGGGGAGGGGAGGGGAGTGTCCCGAGGGGTGGGGGGAGGGAAGGGGAGGGGAGGGGAGAGTGTCCCAGGGGGAGGGGAGTGTGTCTCGGGGGGAGGGGAGAGTGTCCCGGGGGTAGGGGAGTGTGTCCCGGGGTGAGGGGAGAGTGTCCCGGGGGGAGAGAGTGTCTCAGGGGGAGGGGAGAGTGTCCCAGGAGGAGGGGAGGGGAGAGTGTCCCGGGGGGAGGGGAGAGTGTCTCGGGGGGAGGGGAGAGTGTCACGGGGGGAGGGGAGAGTGTCTCGGGGGGAGGGGAGAGTGTCACGGGGGGAGGGGAGAGTGTCCCGGGGGGAGAGAGTGTCT